>NW_008795938.1:1493484-1505294 GCF_000699145.1 Aptenodytes forsteri
CCGTCTCTGCCCTGACGTGGGCAAAAGTGGCGGTGGGATTCTTGTGGATGGCGCCTGGATGAGGGAGGGGAAGTCTGTTCTGTCCCTTACTGCCCCCGCAGGGGGAAGCGGCTTGCCCGTGCTCTGCTTCGCTTCGGGGGCTGTGCCGCCCCCCGAGTAAATCCCCCGAAACGTGAGGCAGCAGCCTGGGGGCCGGCACCGATCCCCTTCGGTGGTGGGGTGTACCGCGTTCTGTCACCCCGCGGCCGGAGGTGGCTCCGAGGCGGGGACGCTCTCCTCCTGTCCCCTCCCTCTGCGCGGACTTGGGTCTGAAACGCAGCCGGCCCTCTGTGTGCAAGGAGCCCAGCTGGTATTCCGCTTGAGTTTCTGATCTCTTGCGCTTAGGAGGCTGCAGTATGTTTTCCTCGCTTTCTGCGTTCTTCTTAGAACTTTTAGCAAGGTACTTTGTCTTGCGGCTCCTTTCTCTCAACTCCTTCTGGAACAAGCATCTAATCTTCACGGCTGAACTGTAAACAGCCTGTGAGCTACGTGAATGAAAATAGCTATTTTAGTTTGGAAATACAGGTGAGCATCAGTTCTGTTTATGTGTTTAGCAGGAAGCTGCTATAGTTAAGAGTTTGTGTCTAGATTCTCATCTTCTAGTCCCACTCCCCAAATAATAAAAACTTCTTGTCTTTTTTTTTTCCTCTCTTCAAATTCTCTATAGCTATATGAAAAAGCCACTATTTGCTTTTTTTTATAATGGTTACCTAGAGGTTTTATAAAAATGGAGATTAAGCTAGATGTTCTCATCTCTACATGTATCAAGCAAAGAAAACCATGGCCTCGCATCTCATGGATTGGACAGGTAAGTGTAATAACTTTTATTTAAATAAAATTCTGCAAAAAGTAGGTTTTTTAATTATATAATACTTTGCACTTCTGTTTACAGGGAGCGGGCTAAAAAAAGCCACGGAGAGTGAGTTGAATGTACCCCACTTAAAAGTTATTGAAATAAATAGCTTGTTTTTCTGTCTTACTGACTTGAGGCTGGAGATTCAAACTTTCTCAGATAAACAATGGGAACTTTCTTTCTTTTTTTTTTTCCCCCAAAAGACCTGTCCCTTGTATGAGATTGTTGTTTTGATGGTTCTAGTTTTTCATAACCTTTTTTACAGTACATTGGTGGAAATCGTGAACAAAAATTTTTTCCCATTCCATCCTGCATCTGTTGAAAGATATGTTTTCTTGAGCTTTTTTGATAAAATGAGGCTAAAATTTTTTTTCTTCTAATAATATTATTTGAGTTTAGGTAGGTAACCATTTAAGGCCAATTCCTTCTTCTGTTGAAATCGTTGGCAAAAATCTCACAAAATTAAGCACTACAAGATGAGATAACTAGTGTCTAATTTTTTGTTGTGTTGTCATTTGTTGGCAGGTAGTTCAGTTGATGTACATCGAAGAACTTTTTAATAATGATTGTAAAATTAGTTTGGTAGTTTGAAACCTGTGAACCAAATGCGTCATCATTGTAGGTTGATGCTAGATATGATGTTGTACTGTAAAGCAAATGTGCCAAAGAATGACGTTAATATGGTAATTGAAGCTGTAACATATTTTCTTTTTTTTTTAATGATTTTTCCCCAATAATTTTTATCTGCACTATTTTACAGGCTTACGTAGAAAATAACGTTTTAAAAAATTAAGTGCTTTTTTTTCTTTCAACAGGAAAAAGAGGCTGTTTTTCTTCTAGGTGATAAACATATAAATGAAATTAACCTGGCATCAGGGAAGACAAAAAAAATCCCTCGGCTGCAGTCATTGTTGAAAAATGTAGTTGTTTTAACAACATCAAGAAATGGTTAAGTATAATATTTTATGTATTATGAACTCATGTTATTTTATTTGTAGTTGTAACCGTTTAGAAAGATAGAATATCTAAACGATCTGTCAGTTCAGTGTCAGCTTTAGAACTGTGGCTAAGATGGAAGGGAAGTAGTTTTAAGTACTTCACAATAATATCCTTCAAAACATCTCTTCTCCCAATGAACACAGGTGCTTGGTTGGCAGGAATACTTACAACAGGAGAGCTGTTTCTTTGGAATAAAGATCAGGACTGCTTGAAAATTGTGCCAGCAATCGAAGAGTCTAGGAAAGTAGTTGCAGCAGCACAAGGTAGGTTTTTTCCAGTTAGTCTTTTGAAAAAAGGAATAGAGCGAAAGTGGTTTTCCTTTTGTTAAGTGTTATTGAACAAGTAAAAGCTATATTCTCACATTGTTTTGTATTTGTATAACTTGTGTGCTAGCTAAGCTTCGACAAATGTCCTTTTTGTCACTTGAATGGTACAGTTTTTTGCATTTAGTAATCTGTAAATAGTAATTTATTTTTAAATGCAGTAAATATTTTATTTTTAATGGTTAGTTTTTAACTGTAGAAAAACATTCTTACTAGGTTATCAATACCTTAGAGCAGACGTATATCTGATGTAAATACTATATGCATAATTTGAAGTTTATTCTGTAGGTAGGCTTTTATGACAAATGCTAACTGGAGAGAATAATGTAAAGGCATGTATTTGCAAACTTAAATATCAAATATTGCCATGTATTAAATAATCTCACTGATACCAGGCTGTAAAGTGAAGTATTATACAAGCAATTCTGTCATTCCAGGGAAGATCAGTAGTGCATTTAGGAGCTGAAGGTAATAGACAGTAGAACACTTACACATTTATTAATAGCTTTCATGAAAGGTGGATTTCAAGAAAGACAATCTCAGGAAACAACTCTAATGGTTGAGTCTTGTGGGAAAGATAATTCACAAAATGCATAAAAATGGGCATCCCATCTGACATTGCTGCTGCCCAAGGTCTACTATCAGTGATGAAGCTGGAAGTGAAAGATACTTAAGGTGGCAGCTTGGATTTCTTGTGCTGGAGAAGAAAAGAAATTGCCTTTCTCTTTTCTTTTTAAATCTAAATCTAACGGAGGAGCAAAAACTATTCTGGCACATTGTTGTGTTTGTTGTTTTTTTTCCCAGAGTGTTTAATGAGATTGTACTTGTACGTATCTGGAGATGGCAGAAAGGCACTATTAACTACTCCTACAGCATGTGTCTTCTTGTGGGAGAGCACAGAACATGAAAATACATCCTTTTGTAAAAATTCTTTTTCTGGGCGTTGGACACAAATTTTGTCTGATGAATCAGTCCTGTTGCCTTCTACTGAAGAAAAAGAAATTGGAGTGCATGCTGCTTTCATACAAAATGAGGTAAAAAATAAGCCCTTAAGCAATCATTTAGTCTCTTAAGTAAATTAGAGCCACAGAAGCTACAGTGAATTTTGAGAGCAATGTCTGCCTCTTTGGTGTTGTGTGTAGGCTTAATCGTTCAGTTCGTATTAGGTTTAATGACAACATAAGAACAGCCGTACTGGATCAGATCAAAGTTTATCTGGCCCAGTAGTATTCTTGCCAGCCTTTATATTTCTGAATGACAACATTATGTTATTTAGTCTGAATTGTAATAGCTATTGATCTAACTATATAAATAATTAAAGAGAAAATGGGTGTGTAACCAGGTTTTGGGGTTTGTTCTGGTTTTAATTGTGGGTTTTTTTCCACAGATACTGGGTGATTGCTGTTTGTGCTCTTTTGTGTTTTACTCTGGAGAATGTTTGGTGCTCACATTTTTGGTTCTTCGATGGCATGAAAATAGCTTTAAATATGTTAGGTAAGTTCAAAGGTATTTGAAGTTACGTTAGCTTAAGAGGAAGATTTTTATTATGAAGTGCTTTAGAGCTGGGATTCAGAGCTGCTATTGAACACATTTATATTGATCTCCAATTAGCCTATGGTTACAAGCATCTACTTATGTTTGCATATGTATGTTCATAGTGTGCCACATTATATATGCATATATGGACAATATATGCATATATATGATCCATGTATGGACATATATGGTCATTTTCAAGTATTTAAATGTGGTTAATGTAACAGCACTTATGTATGTATTCCATACTTCATTATTAACTTACACCTAAATAAAAGTGAGTATATTTAACACTGTATGTAGGTAGCTATGTATACATACGCATGCCTGCACACATGTGTGTGTTAGTGTCAGGGAGATTTTTGCATCACACTGATAGTTTCCTTTTCTTGGTTTTTCTTATATTACTAGTGCATACTGTGCAGCCATGAATGCCCTGAATACCTCTTTCTTTTCTTTATTATGCGTATTTGTATATTTTATTTGTTTTCTGTTCCGCTTTTCATCTCTTATGCCTAGACTATGTAAGTGTGTGTGTGTTTCTTCATCTGGGCTGGGACCATGTACTGAAATAGTTATACAACCACTTCAAAAATGCAATTGGATAATAATCCTGAGTACATGTATAGTCCATTCCTCTTCCTAAGTGAGAGACACGTATGTATGAGTTTAAATGGATATGTCCCTTGCAGGTATAAGTTGAGTAACATGCTAAAATTTTGCCCTACATTTGTTGTGGTACAACTGCTTTTGTTAAATGATGCCCTTTTGGTACTACCTTAGTAATGATGTCCTCCTTGCCCTACTAAGCGGTATCATTCTTCACTCAGTTTGTCAGTAGCATGGTAATGCCTTTCTGGTAATACAAAAAATGAAACAGAGCATAACATTCCCAGTGTAGAAGTGCATATATATACTGTAGTACTTGCAGACTGAAATTGTAACCACATTTCTCAGCCACGTTACTCATAATTTCTTTATGCCAAATATCACTCAATTTCATTGCTTACTGTTGTTTAATTCATTTTTTCATGTTTAATGCTTTATTTTTTGTCTATTAGGTAGCATGCTTGCAAATGGAATCTTTCTTGTGTTTTCTATCATGTTTTGAATCTTTTTAGGATCATAGAATGGTTTGAGTTGGAAGGGACCTTTAAAGAAAGTCTAGTCCAACCCCCCCTGCCATGAGCAGGAACAACTTTCACTAGATGAGGTTGCTGGAAGCCCAGTCCAACCTGACTTTGAACACTTCCAATGATGGGGCATCCACAACTTCTTTGTTCATAGCAGCATACTGTTGATTTTCATTTTCGAATTCTGAGTATTCCTGTGTTGGATGATGTTACACTGTCTGAGGAAGCTGTTCCGGGCTAGAATGCAAATGCCTTGATTATACGGCATGCAGTTATATTTATTTGCATGTTCTGTACATATAGCCCAAATTCCTGTCCCATAAAAATAATTCTCAATGCCTAGACATAATTTTTAAACTCATGTAAATACAAAATATTTTTCATCTGTAAAGTTTTTGAAGAAAAATAGATTTTTTTTTTTAAAATTGTTCATGCTTTACGTGTTTTTGTCTTGCATGGTTTTTTACTATATATGAATCATTCCATTCAGCATAACTGAGTAACCTCTTGGTTTTGTTGTCTTTTTTTTTTTGGTGTTCAGTTCTTTGCCATACCAGATCCACTGGGTACAGCAGACTTGTTCTCTTGTTAATTTGGTTCCTCGGTGTGTGTCTGTAAAGTCAAGAGGAGCTTTGCTATGTGCATTTGCAAGAGATGGACTTCTGCTTGCAGTAGCTGTTAATCAAACTGATCCAAAGGTATGAATGATAGACAGTACATCATTTAAGCTACTAGTTCAGTTTGAATTAAGTGGTAACAAGGATTTAATAACACATTTTTAGGAGTGATTTTTCAGCATTCTTATTGATACATGTGGTTATATTCACATTGATATCCATAGCTAAAATATTCTGCCATAACTTATAATCTTCTGAATGCTGTTGTTCAGTTAAGAAATCCTTGTAAGTTCCTCTGTCATTTCTAATTTCCAAGAAATACAATAATAAATTAATTTCAGTTACTGCATCGTAGCTGCGAAGATTCTGGAGGATTCTCAATCAGGCCTCAGCCTAATGTGTTGGAGGTTATGTTCCCACTTCATAATGTTATTCCTTCTAACAACTCTGAGGCAAAATCTTAATGTAGTTTTTAGTGCTAATGATGACAGGGAATATGGACCAGCTTATTTAGTGTACCAGGATGGCATGATGCAGTCCTTCAAAGCTCCAGTTGTTATTCACCAGCAAGACTGGAGAAGAGGGATCTTACATTATTTTGAGGATTTTAGAAAAAATTATGTTAAAAAGAATATTGAATTATATATTGAGTATATAATAATCTTTAATTATTTTTCAAATGTAGAAATAGGTATAGAAATTAATTAATACTCTAAATAGTAATAAATATTGAAGTGCAATGTCACTTTCATGTATAATGTTTCCAGTAAATCAAATGTAATGTCTAACTTCCTAATAGAAATTGGTTTTTACAATAATGACATTTTGATACAAACACTTATGTTTTCTTTATATTTTCTTTCTAGGCAACTCAGATTTTGTTTTTAAACACATTGAATTTTGTAACTGTTTCGGGTAGCCTTAAAGGTTGTAGTAGCAAGAGTAACATGGTCCCATCCAAGTTTATCAGGTCAGTGATTGATATTGTTTCTGTTGCTGTTGTGGATTTTTTGGTTTTGTGTTGGGAGCGGGGTTGTTGGTTTTGTGTGTTTGTTGTGGGTTTTTTTTTTTAACTACCCTAACCTTTTGATACAGAAATTTGACAGAGAAAAATATTTTTTCCTGCCCAATTTAGATCTTACTGGGTTGGTGATATGAGTTGGACTCCTGATAGCCTTTTCTTGGCTTGCATGTTAAAACGTGGATCTTTGATTTTATTGACATGTATGGGTGAATTGCTGACCTTGATTACTTCTGGCTGCTCTGTAGAATTTGGACCAGCAGAGTTTATTCCATTTCATCCACTAATAACATACAGGTAAAAGGATTTGTCATGTGATCATATATTACTTTCTAACATTTTTTACAATTTTACAGAAACTTAATCTTTCAAATTCACTCTTTTGCTTTTCGTGTGTCTTCTCAATATCTGTTTCTCATTCATAGTTCTATTTCTTATAATGGTTTGTCATGATGAAAATTGGCATTGTGACAATGCAAGTATACATTAAGTGATTTGGTTTTTTAAAAGTGTTTGAATTTAGTAGTAATTAAAAAAAGCATGTTTTTATGATATAAGAACAAATTAAACTTACAGAAGTACTAAAAGTGCAGATTTATTTTAGTCCAGTGGTATTTCTCTGCTCACTATTTAATTTTACATATAGAACTTTGTATCACGTTTCCATATCAGATCTTGTAAATAACGTATTTGCATGGACAAAAACTAGTTAGCTTTTTCCATGTTTTTTGGGGCTACTCCAGAACTAAATTTTGAAATTATGCTGCTGGGTGCATGGGGGAATAAAGGATCTCTCATAACACTTTTTAGCATAAATTGAAAGTTACAAAAAGTAACACAGTCTGAATAACTAGAGGAAACAAAATAGTATCTAAACTTTAATTTTTTTTTTTTTAAATCTTATTAATTCTGAGTATTTAAATGTTTTTTGGGGCTACTCCAGAACTAAATTTTGAAATTATGCTGCTGGGTGCATGGGGGAATAAAGGATCTCTCATAACACTTTTTAGCATAAATTGAAAGTTACAAAAAGTAACACAGTCTGAATAACTAGAGGAAACAAAATAGTATCTAAACTTTAATTTTTTTTTTTTTAAATCTTATTAATTCTGAGTAGCTAAAGCCAGATAGTGTGTAAATGTAACAGCTCATGAGAACATTCAAAGCATTATAATACCTTCTTACACTGTCTGGTTGAAAAAATCAGATATTAAAATATATTAAAATATCTTAATTATGGTTATTTATTGGGAGTGATTTTTTGTAAGAAAAGACTTTGTAAGACCTCTTTTGTAAGAGACGACTTGTATGTTGACATAAAATATTTCTGTTGAATGTCTCAACTGATTCTGAAATACTAAGATTCAGATCTTAAGGTATGTTTTGTTTTTCATACTTGACTTTATTAGAAGCTACTTAAAATTTCATTTTCAAGCACTTGTCATACACAATAAGAGCTAGATAAGAAAGTGTGATATAGAAATTTAAAGTAAAATTGTGAAAAAATACATATAATAGTTATTAATGAAATAATAAAATAATACTGAAAGCTGTTTTTATTTTCCTTTAAATTTAAAAAGTTGCAACTGCAGCAAAATACTGGCATCTTGCAAGCATAAATAGTGTTATCCAGAGTGCTCATCCTGCAAAAATGTAGGCACTTCCGTAGAATTCTGAATGGACCTATTGGGACAGTAGTGTGAGTGGTATTAAACGTTCATAAGTTATTTCTTCTCTGTTCTGTTCATGATTATTAAGTATGATAGTTGCTTCTTATTTTTTGATGTATCTTTATTTTAGACAGCAGCACTCTTTTTGTCAAGACTCTAGTCAGTCTCTTGGTTCTTCAGCTTCTGAAAGTGACCTTATGAGACAGAGATTCTCTGTTGCTTCACATTCAAGATTACCCTACCTCATTGTCTCTGATGGATACATGATAACAGTGCTTAGATTTCCTAACAACCTTTCACCATCAGGATTTATAAGATCCCTTTTGCTTGATTCAACCCAACGGCTTGAAAATATCCGTCAGAATTTGCTGAACTCCAAGGTAGGGTTATGAATTATTTTGTAGGCTTTAAGTAAAAAACTTCATGTGTATAAAAATGCATAATTTTTAAACTGAGTACCTCAATTTAGTTTACTGTGATATTTGTATAAATTCCTTTGAATTATAAAGTTGTTTTGAGAATAGTGTTGATCTGGAAAACAATGAATACACAATTTTCTCTGTAATTTTATTCCTTTGATGTCTGGGTGACCTTTCAGTAAAATGTAGTAAAGGGGACAGTCTTAACTGTCACTATATATTCTTTCTGGAACTGTAAAAGAAATTGGGATTTCTATATCTATAGAGTGGGTTCAGAGCATTGACAGTTACTATGCTACTCTGACCAACTCATCCTTTCAGAACGATGCAGAAAGGATTCTATAAAACCTCTCTATCTTAGGCTGCTGCTGTTTTAGAGCAGTCAGCAACAGTCCCAATGGTGCTGTGTGCATGTGTCCACTAGGTCCTCAATTGAGGCTGTGAATTAAAGCTTGCTTAAAGCATTTTTTATTTTTCTGTCCCTTCTAAATTGAGCTAAGTCTGAGAGAAGGGAAACCTTTGAAGGAAGAGGTCCTGCAACTGTTGCCAACCACTTAAGATATAATACATATTAAGTTCAGAATTTCTGCGTTTGCTGATGGAATGCAACTTCTCTCCCAATTCAGTTTGTATTTTGGATTTTTGGAGAAGTGAGTTACGATGGTATTCATGCATAAGCTAGAAGAGTGGGCAAGGATTTGAGGATTTAAAGAGATATGTTACTAGTAAGAATGCAAGAAAGTCCTACAATACTGTAGGATCATGTCAGGGATCAAGAAAGCAGATTCTTTCAGCATGAAGCAAAGCGAAGTTGTCTGGTGCTGAGAAAATTCTGCATTCCTGAAACATGGTCAAATGATAGTTTGTTTCTGTGAAATGTGCCTGCTGACCTGTTCTCCCTTTCTGTCTTGGACTTTTAAACTGAAGCTTTTTGCAGAAGGGAGCAATTTCCTTGTTTTGTTTAGAAAGTGTCTGGTTTGATCTTGCTAGAGACAGATAATATGTTTTGCCTTCTTGTAATTTCTTTTAGTCTAAAGGGAGAACTCTGTGTTTACGATCACTGTTGTCTTTAAAAGCTAGTCTTTTAAAACACGCTCAAAACCAAAGTTCCATCTTTTCCACCATTCCGAAATTCCTGGAAGAAGACACAACAGAAATGAGTGAGAAAACCATGGATTTACTGGTACTTAATAGCATTTTTCTACTTATAATTATGCAAATGATTTAATTTTAAGGTATTCTAAATTTAAAGAATATTTTTTTCAAATAATATAGGCATATTTGCTCTTACTCGGTACATTTAAAGTAATTTGATATTGGTTAAATTCTCATGTTCTTTATAGGTGCAAGGAATATGGTTATTTTTCTCAACTGATACTTGATTTTTACTTTCAAACATCTTATTTCTTTCAGCAGTGCATTAACTTTTTGAAAAATACATACTAATCTATATATACATCAGTTTATTGTAGTTTAATACTTTAACTTCACTTTATAATAAAATGTGACATTAGAGTACTAAATATACTGGGGCTGTAAAGTATATTAATAAGAAGTACAATATTATTATCCTTAGTAAATAAGATGTTTGTCCTCAGTTGTAGAGGATTCTTCCATCGATTCCAAAACTTGTACATGTCTTTTGGAAGAATGGCTCTGTGATCAAAGTTACTGTGCAGCCTTTCCCAATTCCGTTTCATGCTTTTGTTTTTTTATTTGTTCTTTGAAGTTTTTGAGTTTTTGTTGAAAGGCTTTCGTATCTTACAGGTGTCTGGAAAAAACTCTTCCTCATACTCCAGGCTTAATAAAGGATAGGGTTTCATTTTCTGATATAAAAACCAATGCTGTGTTTACAGTGTAATTTTTTTTTTATTGTTGTTGTTAGGTAATTTAATTTCTGTCTGCACAACTATTCCAAATAGCCACATTTAGTTTGAGATCTAGATGAAACTGCTGTGAATTAAACTTATTAGCAATTAAGCAAGTTAATTAGGCAGAAAGATTTCATTTGTGAGATTGACTAAATGGTGATTCCTTGCAGATTATGCTCTCTTTCAATAGACTTGAATTAAACTGTTGATTTTTTTTTTTTTCTTTTGCCTGATTTAGGATTATGAAGAAGAATCAGATGACGAAAAACAGTTTTGCAACAGCCCTCCCAGCTTCTATAGCCAAAGAATCCATTCATTTGTTGGTAAAACTGATCAAGGCCACTTAGAATTTGCGTCAATGTTTGATACTATCCATGCAAAAGACAATACTGAAGAAAAAGATAAATTATCAGTGGAACTATATTCCATTCAGAAAAACCTCCTTGTTGCATGGCAGATAGGGATTTCAAAAAATATGGAAGAGAAAGATACGTTGCTGAATTACGTAGTGAACTGCATTATCCACTTTTTCAACATTCTTCAGTTTGTGAAATGTTCTTTGCTAAACCAGCATGCATCTTTAAACAAGTCTGTGAAGAATACGCACTGGATGCATTGTGTCCTAAAATATTTTCAGCAGTGTTTAACTGTCTTGTACTGGCATTCAAGAGCCAGTCTGACTGGGCACATGGCAAAGCTGACATTACAAACTTTAAAACTGATGCTTATACAGCAACAAGATCAGTTGTTCTCAAAAAACCTTTTGGCATGCTTCTGTCTTTTGAAAATGGTTTCTCACACTCTAAGTAGCGTGTGCATGCTACAGCATGAGAATTTTTTTGCATCTTCTCATGGTAGTAGTCTCGTGGAACTTGACTCCCTCACTGTGCCTGTTTTCCTAGTTCTTGATGAGAGTACTACTCAGCAATTCAGCTCACTGAAATCTCTGCTTGGAGAGCCACCTCAAGCAGTAAACCATGATGCAAAAACAGAAAAAAGGTATGAATGATCTTTGCATGGGGAAAAAAAAAATACACAGGACAACCAGGCGATCAGGCCCAGTCAGCATGGGTTTAGGAAAGGCAGGTCCTGCTTGACTAACCTCATCTCTTTCCATGACACGGTGACCTGCTTAGTGGATGAGGAAAAGGCTGTGGATGTTGTCTACCTAGACTTTAGTAAAGCTTTTGACACCGTTTCCTACTGCATTCTCCTGGAGAAACTGGCTGCTCACAGCTTGGACGGGCGCACACTTTGCTGGGTAAAAAACTGGCTGGGTGGCTGGGCCCAAAGAGTGGTGGCGAATGGAGTTAAATCCAGTTGGCGGCC
>NW_008795938.1:1506268-1511206 GCF_000699145.1 Aptenodytes forsteri
GTTGGACTCAATGATCTTAAAGGTCCTTTCCAACCTAAATGATTCTATGATTCTGTATGTTGGAACAACAATTTTAATTTTCAGTTAT
This sequence comes from Aptenodytes forsteri, assembly GCF_000699145.1. Taxonomy (NCBI): domain Eukaryota; kingdom Metazoa; phylum Chordata; class Aves; order Sphenisciformes; family Spheniscidae; genus Aptenodytes; species Aptenodytes forsteri. The sequence goes on from NW_008795938.1 coordinate 1,506,357, forward strand.
ACAGTAATTACAACATCCTTTTGTTTCTTTTCTGTGTCATACTCCATGAAAAAGCGTGATAATCTATTAAAGCATGCAGATTAGGGCTCAGACCTATAGTTGAATATAGTTCAGTTATTGTGACTTTACTGCATATCAGTTCAGAGATAATTGGCGGGTTAACAGCTCACACCAGGTCTGGTAGTGCAGCATCAATCCAGGTATTGCAGCTTTTACTGCCTCTTGGCCATTCCACTCCTTCCCATGCAGAAGTCCCAAACTCCGTGGAGCCAAGAGGCTGCTCATATGCAATATATTTACAGTATCAATTTAGTCAGCAAAGTTTGCACTTGATTATGGATACGGTGTCCCAGAGCAATAAGAAAAACCCCAGTGTGTGGAAGCTTATTAGACTATCAGAGCTATTTCTTCTTTGAAGATAGACGCATAAACTTGAAAGAAGCTTAAACTGAAGTGTACTATCCAACTACTGGGAAAGAATATTACTATCACTGGAGTATTTCTCTACTGCAGAACTCAGATGAATCCAAGTGTGTTAATCAAATGAGCAAGCGGTTCCTTTCCAGAGACTTAGAACCTAAGAAGCATTATAACTCACAAATTTAATCTTACTACAGTAAAATGTATTTCTTCAGTAAGCTTAAAATATAATACTGTGTTCATTGCAAATTTGATAGGTAAATTTCAGTTGTCTCTGAGAAGATAATCCATGTTTTTCATTAATTGTGCTCCAGTTACTGAGCACTGTGCATATGACTCACTCTGTATGTATTAATAATGGAAGCAGTAGCACTAGAGAAGATGATGCAGATGTGTTGCAGTTCTGTGCAAGCTTTTTCAAGTCTCTGGGAATGTGTATTTGCTTGTATCAGCAAGCTTGTTACATATCTGAGCTGGTACATCTAATAGTACTGTGCTGGGCAGCAGGGACTTGCCAGCCCTAAAAACATGCTCTGCAGTCTTTTGTTTCCCTGCCTTTGCTTTTCTGTGTTATGCTTTCATTGTATTTTTAATCAGTCTTGTTTGTAAAGACACTGATACCTGTTTTGAGGTTTATCTAGGTTATTTCATTTTCCCATTGGTTAGATAACAAGGGATTCATTTTGAGTGTGTTTGGGTGCTTGAAGTAGTTTGCTGCGTTTACACAAATTCAGAAGAATCAATGTTTGTTCATCAAAAAACAAAAAACAAGGCAAAAAGTGTTTCATTTTTTTCCCCTCATTGAAGTCAAGAAAGTAGTTGTTAACATAAAATATAATTCAGTTTTCAGACACATAATGCAAAATATAAGAAAATAAGAAATCGATGTAAGTAACTTCGTTAACTTTTGATGATTTTCATAATATTATACTTCTTGAACTACAGGTTTATTGTACTGTGGCGATTATTGTATAAGAAAGTGGTTTGGTATCAGATGCAGCTAAACAGAAAAGTGGACAAGAATGCAGAAGAAGAGTCTGTTGTCTCATCACTTTTAAGTCATATACAAGCTACCCTCCAGTCTTCAGGAGTGACCTTAGAACAACATTTGAAGATTAATTCTGTATCTGGTTAGTAGTTTGAAAAGAACTACAAATGTTTGTTAGGTAGTTGCATGGTTAACTGAATACTAGGAAAATTAGGTCCAACTTAATGACAATCAGTAACTGACCACCAGATTTTAAAAGGCAGTTCTCTTAAAATTCTGATCAGAACTCTCTCTTAAATACTTCATGTCCCAGTACACCTGTAGATTGTATTATAATCTTTAGAGCTTGTTGAGCTAAATAAAAAAACACTACTGACTTCAGTTTGCTTTGAATCATGTCCTAGAGAATCTGAATGCAGGATCTGAATTCTGATCTCATTTGTACTGTATTATTTCCTCTGAAGTAGATGGGCATCACAATGTGTCTCTTACTGGATTTCTATGTAGAAATCCTGTTCACTCCATGTAATCACAGTGGGCATGAGCTTTTTGTGTACATGAATGTAGTCAGCCTCAACTAAGCATCTAATTAAGTCTTTTACACTAGGTTACACTAAATCTAGCATATTTATTTTCCAAACAGTATCTGGTTGTAGCCTAATTTCCTACACATTACTGTCCTATGCTCTATATTCCTTTCCCATCCACACTAATAAGCCCAACTTCCCATTTATGTCTCCCACCACAGTTCTGTTTCCTCTCCATATTCTTGATCTCTCTCCCTTAAATACTTACAGCTTCTCTTCCTGCATCATTCCGTACAATACATTAGCTCCTTCATGTCTCTTTCACTCATCCTAACAATACATGCAACTTCCCACCCTTCCTTTCCACTCATTCCTTATATTCTTTATTTACATTCAGTTTGCTAAATAGATAGGGCACGGTTTATGGATGAGCTAGAGTAACATATATGCTGATGGGCCAGCCAATACCTGAACTGGCTAGCTGCTGATAAGCAGGATAGAGTGGCAAATTTGTCCTTGTCTTTTCTTCTATGGTAGTGCTATTTTTACACTTTTTTTTTTTCCTCCTTTGCCCAGGAGCTGTGCTCTTTTAGTTACCTTTCTGTCAAAGTATTTAGGAATTGACCAATGGATTAAAAATCGGAATGGGAGTAGAGGTGGAGAGGTGACATTTAGACAGATGAAATGTGTAGCAGTCCATAGACCTGTTGTTTGAAAGTGCTTTTACACTGAAAAAATACGTTCAACTTGCTAAATAATTTTACAACTACTTTTTACAATGAAAAAACATCTTCCACATCATAGGAAATATGAAAACAGATAAGAGAAAATGCTCTTCCCTGTTAATAAACTCATGTGGGTTTTCAATACTGAAGTTTCTAACCATAGTTAACATTTATAACCTTGTGTAATCTAAAAAAATAACCTAATTATTGAAAACCTTGTAGGAGTGATTATAACCCGAATCAATTTTTTCATTTAATAGTGATTTAGCGATTAAAAAAAAGGTGGGGAGGGGTATTCAAAGTTAGCTTCTCTCAGATGCTCAAAGCTTAGATTTAGCTCAGACAATAGAAATTTGCTGGAGACTCACATATTTTACTCTGCTTTTCATAAATCTGTAATGCTGAAGTAAGTGCATGTGTGTTTGCACAGGTAAAACTAACTATGTAGAGCTTTTAATTTGTTACATATGTGACTTTTATATGTGAGGAGAAGTTCCTTTTAGGCTCATACAGGGAATCTGTGGAAATTTGGAAAAGATCTCTTTGTGAAATCAAGGCAAAAGGTAAGGGATGAAATCTTTTTTGGGGGTGGAGGGGGTAAGTTGTATAATCACTTTATGTAGTTATTTGTGACTCCCTGCCCTTCAGAAAAAGAGGGCAAGACGCATAAAGGATGCATACTTGAAATTAAGCTGGGATTTGAATAGAGACCAGTCAAAACTTAAGTCTGATTGCTCCCTGAGAAAATTCCATGCATTTCTATTTTAATACCAGTTTTCTTGTGATTATGAAGTACTTGGTACAGACAAGCTCTGGGTATATTTCTGAGCAAGAAAGAGACAATGAAAAACTGACAAACAAAAATCAATTCCTTTAGTAGCTGTAAAATCAAAAGACTTAGTGTTTGGGGAGTAACAAAACAAAATAATGTGTGGCAGGAGTTTATTTAGGAGTTGATTTGAAACTGATATTCCAGAGTCTCTTCCCAGGCATCACGAGAAAAATTTTTTGCTCGTTATTATGATGAGGAGTACCTCATCCAGGAAGAATTCAGGACACTGGAAGCTTGGTGGATAGCTAAGCAATTTCATTGTGGTTTAGGCATCCCTTTTTTGAAGGCTAGGCTCCCTTGAGCTCTTCTGTCTTTGTCTGTGTCTTAACAATTATACACTTGTGCTGGTTTTGGCTGGGATAGGGGTCGACCCTTAGGGTTTTGGAGTCGGGGATACAGAGGATCCGAGGCCTGCTATACTCCAACTGACAAAGAGATATTGGCAGCATATGAAAGGGTTCAAGCTGCTTTGGAAGTGATCAGCACTGAAGCGCAGCTGCTCTTGGCACCCCGACTGCCAGTGCTGGGCTGGATGTTCAGAGGGAGGGTCCCCTCTGCACGTCATGTAACTGATGCTATGTGAAGTAAGCAGGTTGCATTAATCACACAATGGGCTCAAACAGGAAACCCCAGTTGCCCAAGAATCTTGGAAGTGATCGTGGACTGGCCAGAAGGCAAAAATTTCGGAATATTGCCAGAGGAGGGAGTGACGTGTGCTGAAGAGAACCCACTATATAATAAACTACCAGAAGATAAGAAGCAATATGCCCTGTTCACTGATGGGTCCTGTTGTATTGTAGGAAAGCATCAGAGGTGGAAAGCTGCTGTAAGGAGTCCCATATGAGAAGTTGTAGAAACTGCTGAAGGAGAACGTGAATTGAGCCAATTTGCAGAAGTGAAGGCCATCCAACTGGCTTTAGATATTGCTGAACAAGAAAAGCAGCCAGTACTTTATACTGACTCATGGATGGTGGCAAATGCCCTGTGGGGGTGGTTGCAGCAATGGAAGCAGAGCAACTGGCAGTGCAGAGGCAAACCCATCTGGGTTGCTGCATTGTGGCAGGATATTGTTGCTCAGGTAGCGAACCTGGTTGTAGAAGAACATCACATAGATGCTCACATACCTAAGAGTCGGGCCACTGAAGAACATCAAAACAACCAGCAGGTGGATCAGGCTGCTAAGATTGAAGTGGCTCAGGTGGATCTGGACTGGCAACATAAGGGTGAATTATTTATAGCTCAGTGGGCCCATGACACCTCAGGCCATCAAGGAAGAGATGCAACATATAGATGGGTTTGTGATTGAATAGTATAGTTGACCATGGACACTATTGCACAGGTTATCCATGAATGTGAAA
>NW_008795938.1:1511913-1514844 GCF_000699145.1 Aptenodytes forsteri
TGATTTGAATTGTATGATGTTAATTGCTATATAATACTGTATGTCATCACTACTATGGTTGCTATATGCCATACCAGTGGTACCACAGTAAGAATCACCCAAATTAATGAAGAATGAATTTTGATGAAACTGAGCAAAGTGCAGCGGTGATGGAACCAGAACTGGCTTCAGCATGCAACAATCCAACACCACACACCATCTCTCCTGCCCTGAAGGACTGTTATGACAGATGGAGCCCAAAGTCATGGTCTAAATGAAGTCAACGGACATTTTAGAGGGATGGCCCGTAGACTAAGGGAATGATATCTGTGTGTATATATCAAAAGACAGGAAAGGTGGTCGTGATTAACTGGGATGTACTGAGAAGTGTGGGACCTGGGCATGACGTAGATGGTATAGAATAAGGGGTGGATATTGTGCTGATGTTGGCTGGGATAGAGTTAATTTTCTTCCTAGTAGCTGGTACAGTGCTGTGTTTTGGATTTAGTATGAGAATAAGGTTGATAACACACCGATGTTTTAGTTGTTGCTAAGCAGTGCTTACACTAGCCAAGGACTTTTCAGCTTCTCATACTGCCCTGTCAGCAAGGACACCGGAGGTGCACAAGAAGCTGGGAGGGGGCACAGCCAGGACAGCTGACCCAAACTGGCCAAAGGGATATTCCATACCATATGACATCATGCTGAACAAAAAAACTGGGGGGGGTTGGCTGGGGGGGCGCAGCTGTTGCTCAGTCACGGATAGTGAGCAATTGCATTGTGCATCACTTGTTTTGTATACGCTTTTATCATTATTATTTTCCCTTCCTTTTCTGTCCTGTTAAATTGTCTTTATCTCAACCCATGAGTTTTTACCTTTTTCTGATTCTCTCCCCCATCCCACCGGGGGAAGGGAGTGAGGGAATGGCTGTGTGGCGTTTAGCTGCCTGCAGGCTTAAACCACAACAACACTGTATTGTTCTGAAAACTGCCAGTTCTCTAGAAGTAAAACTGTTGTGGGTGAGCATTAACTCACTAGTAACTTAGAGGTTGTAGGAGGATCATATCTCCTAAAATAGCTGCTCCTGAGTTCTACTTCTTCTCAGTATATGTTTACACAGATACGTTTCTGGAGAAAGAGGAACCAGTACTTTCAAACCTGCTGTGTCTGGTTTTGTGTTTATTGTTTCTTTTCCAAATGGACTTCTGCCTTTTTTTTCTCTTTTAATGCAGGAGGAAAAAGAACGTGTTTTCTTCAGAGTAGATACTATCTTGCAATATTATTTTGCCACCTGTATCAGTATAACTTGTGTGAGGCTCAGGGACTCTGTGATCATCTGGTAGGAGAGATTCTAAGGCGATCGCAGCTCTCAGTGAGTCAGATGGAAAAATTTTCTGGTATGTTTATATTGCATGAAAGTGTGATAAGGTATGTTGATACTGTTTGAATAACCTAGTAACTAATTTCTGTGCCATCACAAACACGCTTGACAGCACGCTTTTCTCTTTACACTGGACTGAAGTCTGTTTTCAGTGACTTTAAAGATCTTTTTCTGATCCTCGGGTGTTCTTTCAGCTGCACTTGTTGGAGTAAGTGTTTAGACAACTTTCATTGTATAATTAATAGTGAAAGCATGGCCTGTTAAATGTTTTTCAATTCAAATCTGCTCAAGGAAGGCCTTTGGATAAGAAAAATAAGGGGGAAATTATGTGATTTCATTTTATATTGATTTAACATTTTTTTATGATACGATATGATAAAATAGTGGATTTTAGATTGGTCACCAGTCCTAAATTGACAGTGGGATTTTTTTGCAGATGCTTGTAACTCTTTTTCTCTATTTCAGAGTATGAAATCTAAATTTCCAAATTTAAACAGTCTTTTTTACTCAGCACTGATCTAAATTTAGATACTAGAGGTCCATCTCTAGTCATTAAAAACCTAGTATAAAAGTCTTCTAATATTAATATAATGTGTAATTAGTGTAAAAGATTAAGCTCTAAGTCCTGAAAGCTTGTCAAGAAACTAAGTAATACCATAGTTTGCTTATTTTAAAAAAAATTTTATAAACTGTGATTAGAAAATTTTAGCATTCCAATTTAAAATCATTTTCCTCATAATGTTTTAATTTAATGTCTGTTTTTTTAGATACCAAGTATTTTCAGCATGAACTATGGATGGTAACAGATGTTCATACTGAAACTGCTATGGCTGTGGTTCGATCCATGGCACGATTCATGGCTGCTTATTTCACAAATCAGCTGCTCTATATCTTTCCCCCGCACAACGTTGACATCCTGCATCCACTTCACATCAAACAAGGTATTTTTTTTAAAGCAGTTTAATTTGCTGTGCTTAACTCTTATTATTTTTTTAATGTATATCAATGCTGTCTGTTATGATTTAACTTGGTGATTTATAGTTTCAGCACCATTAACAGTAAAGATAAAATAACTTAGTTTTTCCAGATATTTTTGTTGAGGGGGCTGTGTGTGTCTGTGTGTGGGATTGATGTTTTGCATCTCTTGATTACTGAAAATATTTTTGGTATTTAGACTTAATAGTTTGATGTGTACAGTTGAATTATGTCATCCATTGCGTAGAATCATTGAAGTTGGAAAGGACCTTCAAGATCATTGAGTCCAACTGTTAGCCTATCGTTTTTCCAGATATTTTTGTTGAGGGGGCTGTGTGTGTCTGTGTGTGGGATTGATGTTTTGCATCTCTTGATTACTGAAAATATTTTTGGTATTTAGACTTAATAGTTTGATGTGTACAGTTGAATTATGTCATCCATTGCGTAGAATCATTGAAGTTGGAAAGGACCTTCAAGATCATTGAGTCCAACTGTTAGCCTATCACAGCCAAGTCCACCTCTAAACCATGCCCCTACCCCCCACATCTACACGTCTTTCAAATACCTCCAGGGATGGGGACTCAACCACTTCCCT
>NW_008795938.1:1516089-1547785 GCF_000699145.1 Aptenodytes forsteri
CAAACATTTTTTATTGTCTTTTACGGCAGTAGCCAGATTAAGTTCTAGTTGGGCTTGGGCCCTTCTAATTTTCTCCCTGCATAACCTCACGACATGTTTGTATTCCTCCCGAGTTGCCTGCCCCTTCTTCCAAAGGTCATAAACTCTCTTTTTTTTTCCTGAGTTCCAGCCAAAGCTCTTTGTTCAGCCAGGCTGGTCTTCTTCCCCGTCAGCTTGTCTTTTGGCACATGGGGACAGCCTGCTCCTGCTTCTTTAAGGTTTCCTTCTTGAAGAACGTCCAGCCTTCCTGGACTCCTCTGCCCTTCAGGACTGCCTCCCAATATACTGATTTTTTTTTTTTCCTCGAGGTTTTTTTTTTTCTATTTTTCCCATGCTTTGAGGTTAGTGATCTAAATCTGATACTCAGGTAAAAGGATGCTGTATTTTTTTCACCTAAATTAAGCAACATTAGAATTTAATGGTTCTTGCACTACTTTTGCCTAAAGATGTAGTTCTGACTGACTTTCATCCTCCCAAAAGTGAGAGAAAAGCAGTGCTTAACAAATAGTGGAACTGGATCTGTGATACGGTGTGACCCAAACTGAAAAGCCAGAGGAAGGCATTTTTTACTTATTTGACAGTCAAGCTCTTGGAAGCCAAAATGCTTCAGACACTGTATCATCAGAACAAGTGGGAATGTCAAGTTGGTTTGTTGTTGAACCCAAGCAGTACTTGCTAGTTTAAGTCCTGCTTTTCAGGATTTTTCGGAGAATTATTATTTATCAGTAGGTGGTTTGTTTATTTTCTGCAAGAGATTCTGTTTAAAGATTTCCCCTGTTAGGAAATTTTTAGTTTCAGAGTTAGCTTTTCAAAGTGATCTAATGTCCACAGGAATGAAGACTTATTTGGAAGTATTGTAAGTACTCTACTAGTAAGTTGTTACAATGCCAGGTATTTCTCTACAATATTAACTTATTTTGATTGATTAGATTTTCTGCAGTCTATGTGAATACATTGACTACTTTTAATGTTTCTGTACTACAACATACACTGGTATATATTTCTTCATGGTCTTTTGGATGTTTTAATTGGACAACTTTCCAGATAAAACCTACAAAATAAGACCTTGATTTTAATACTTGCATTAGTCAAAGATCCATGTACATGGTGAGACAATCTTGGAAAAATTGCGTTGCACAAGCTGGATTAGTGTGAATATTTCCCTAAATAATGTCCTTGCCTCAGTAGTAAACAAACTGCGAGAGAAGCAAGTAAGTCCTTAGAGTTAATGTTGATCAGCACCTCTCCAGGAAAACCAGGAAGTAAAACCTTGGAAAACAAATCTAAACCTGAAGAAACAAGGAGATACTAAATTTGTCTTCAGTTTGTCTTGATACACTTTCTTAAAATAATGTACTGTTCTTTCTCAAAAACTCATTGTAGCTTTCTGTCTTCTGCAATAAGCAACACAGTGAGTACAAACAACACGGGTACACTAGGAAAACTCTCAGAATTTTCATTTATCTCAGGTGTACCCTCTGAAATATCCTAAGCATATGTAGCATACTTGCAAATGTTCCATCAGTGTGATTAAATCTTTAAAGTAAGAATAACCCACAAGTTTTGCACATGCTTGCATATCCCACATTATTAAGCAGAAAAATAGCCTGCTCTGACCTCACTATTATATCACAGCGTGAGCTGCATCTGCCTGCTGCAGATAAACCCTGTAGTGTGCCTCTAATGAAGTAAAGAGCAGTTGTACACTGAAATGGATCCAAAAGCAATGTGAACATATGAATTCTAGATTATTCATTGGATAGCATGCAGATTTATTTAAACTTTAAAATGTGTTTTTTGTGTCACAGACTTATCTCCTCGTATTATTCCACTGCAACACTGTTTGGTTACCAGAGCTGTCAGGGACCAGAACCTTTCATCTGTGTGGACAGCTGAATATGCTCTTGATTTGTTCTTTATTGGTGGACTCATTCCAGAGGCTGTGTGGTTAACACACAGACTTGGGGACTGGAAACTGTCCGTTTCAATTGGTGTGGCTTACCAGCTGTATTGTCAGAACTCTGATGAATTCTCAAGGTAAATTTGAGCTTGGAATTAGTATACTGTATTTTGTTATTAATGTTATTTGCATGGTTTATTGTAACAAGGCATATCCTTTGCCTCAGAAATTCATATTCCCAGACTCCTAGTAGGTGTATAGAATCATAGAATCATTGAGGTTGGTGCGGCCTCACCAGTGCCGAGTACAGGGGCACGATCACTTCCCTACTCCTGCTGGCCACGCTATTTCTGATACAGGCAATTTCTATTGCAATCCTATTTCTGTAGGACCTAACATGCTAAGATTAGTTATTTTGTCTTTAGATGTTCATTTAACAGAGCTTCATTAGGCTGTCTCTGAGTTTTACTTAGTTATTAATGAACAGTTTCTTGTTATACTTTCAGACTGAAAAAGACAGAGCGTTACCTGCCATTAAGCTTATCACCAATGCAGACTTTTCAGGAAAAGTTACAATCTTTGTTAGGGCAGCCAGTTACTTCTGAAACATCAGGATGTATTAAATACAAGCAATTCACAGGTACGTAAAATTATAAATAATTGTCTTTACTTTTCATGTTATTTCACTGCATATTCTGTGTTATACACTGTCTTAAAAAGAAACAATTACCTTGTCTTCTCCAATGTGTGCATTACTGTTACAATGTATTAAAATACTTTAATTTTATAGGGGTTTTGGTTTTGGCTTTGATCATTCTAAAAATGGACCGTATCATCAGTCTTGTCTTCTTCGTGTGTATCAGCCAAAGCCTTATTTGACTATATTTGATATTAACTTCAGTTTGGAAGAAAACTGAAGCTTCATTAAACGAAAAAAAAAAAAAATGCCCTGAAGCAAATGCGAACGTATTAACAGTATGGAAAGTATCATCATACTTAAAATTAGTTACATAATGGTGTTTAATTTTTGCCTTTCCTTTCTGTTAAAGGGGGAGGTTATCTCATAGCCTGACAGCTCCATGTCCCCAGATCCAACAGCTAGCAAGGCTGAGAGTGTATTCCCAGTAGGCACATACCCAAACACACATACACAACACCTATGTACAGCTGGCCACACAGATCAACACCTACAGACAAGTTCAGCACTCATGCAAACAGCACCAACAATTCCATCCCATTTCCCTCTCTTGCTGGTCAGGATGAAGGTCTGCATATACATACCTATATGTACAATGTGGATCCCTCCAGTAGCTGGGCTTAGACCCAGTAGCTGAGTCTCCCAAGTTGCTGGTGTCTGCATATATAAGCCCCCAAAGCCCCAGCCCCACTCCGTTTTCTGGTACAGACCCACTCACAGATACCCTCTTTCCCCGACGCACACACTGTCTACACGCCCCCCACAGTAGCTGGCCTTGAATATACAATCCATCCAGTAGCTAGCTGGTCTGGGATCCTCAGTCTTTCCAGGTGCCTCACCCTTAGAGACACACACACCTGTGCACACACTGTCTTTCTGGCAGGTGGTCATGACTGCCTTGGTCCCTCCAGTATCCAAATGCCCTGGTCTAGCCCTTAGAGACACATAAGCAGGTCTCCCAGTTGTCTCTCTGGCATGTGGCTAGGTCTTCACCAGTCCCTCCAGTCACTGCTAACTCCTGTGGTGTCACTCTTGCAAGAGCAAGATGTACACACCCCTAGCTCCCAGGACATTTCACTTACTCGTTGTTAGTCTGACTTGATAACTTGCTAGCGCTCACACATTCACTTACATAGCCTCACTTGCTCCAGTTGCTGGCGCTATGGGCACTCAGACCCGTGGTCCCGTTCCAGCTGCTGGCACTTGATTTGACTTAACTCCAGTCTCTGCAGTTGCTGGCATCCCAGACACACAGGCTTTCTGACCCGTGGTCCTGCGCCAGCTGCTGGCACTTAAAATCCTATACACAGACACACAGAATAGAGGGTCCCTCACCCAGGAAAACAGACACGTACTGACAGGGCCCAACAGAGGTGAGGCTGCCACAACGCTATGCCATACCTTTGGTTTCTTTCCTAAAGATCTCATAATGAGCCTTGTGCAATCCCAAAAAGCTCTTCCCCTGCATCCTATTGTATGTCCTATCATTCTTGACAGTAACCCCTCTCAAGCCAAAATGTACTGAAGAGAGCCACTCCCACTGGCTCATCTTCACGGGTTTCATACCTGGGCACCAGGGCTGATGGCTCTCCTGGGAAGAGCCTGGACAGAGTGTCCATTTCTCTGAGGACATAATTTGCTGTTGTGTATCTCTGGGCTTGTGGAGATGAGCCTTTCATGGGCTGATTTTTCTACTGTGAGTAGATGGGTCTAAGGTGTTATTCAGGTTCCCCCACCTGCTATTGTCTCTGTGCTCCTTTGTATGTGTGTATACGAGCTAACTTAATACTTTACTGCTGAAATTCCCCCAGTTAGCTAGATCAGCCTGTCCTTGTTTACGTTTTACAGAAAGTTTACTGGCACGTTCTCTATTCCTTACTCTCTTCTTGTGTGTTTGGAAACTATATTTCAAGTTCCTGTCAGCAGGTGGATGTTAATTAATCTTTATCTAAGCCATATGCCAAACACTGTGTAGATTCTTCTTTTGTACTCATTTCCAAGGATTTTATTTCAAACATACAGACACACATATACATGCGGTATATAACAATCTGTAAGTATGATAGGTAGTGGAAAGATTTGGCAGCAAATATTCCAAGACAAGCAGGAGGAGTAGAAATGGAAGTAGAGCAGTATAATATTATGTGAATTTCAGGAACCAATTAATGATGTATGTTAAAGGTCCTGATACTTCTAGGAGATGAGGAAAAAATGTAATAATATGTAAAAGAGATCAAACATACATTTGCCTTTCCTTGATCATCATGCTCACTGATAAGAGTTGTTATAGTCATTATTAATAGTATACCTAGTTTATAGGTATACTATTTCTTGGTAAGAATTATTTGCCAAAATTTTATGCCAAGCAAATGCATGGCTGAAAAGTTCAGTTCTCTATTAAGAAAGGCAATAACTTCCCCCTGTGGCAAAACCTAAAATTAGTAATTGAATACTATTTTCAAATGTGGGAGATCTTGAAGCAAGTAGATGCGATGTATACATTGTAATAGATGAATGCAAATTCTGAGAATGTAGCCTCATAATTTCAGAATGAAGGCCATGTATTGATTGAGTCTATTAATTTATTGGTTTCTGTGCTTAATATTTTATAGATCCTATTGAAGAGGAAGATGCAAATGTTCTTTATAGCTCAATACAGGAACTACTGAAAGCAGCTGTTATGGCAGATGCCGATATTCTCTCAGAGACATTTCAGCTTTTGATGGATTCTGCCAAGGATCTTAGCAGAAAATTGTATGGTTTAGTTCCAGATGGGCTTTATCTTCCAGCACCACCATTATACTGTCCTCAGCCAGCTTCTCTCAGTGAAGTAAGCGTGCATGATAGAAGTTTCTTGGGTCTTTGTTTGAATGTATTTATGAAATAATCATGATCTTTATTCAGGTTCCTTTCAGCTCACTTTTTCTGTCTGTTTTTTCCATGTCCATTCATTTACTTAAGTAGCACCATAGGGATAAGAAAGTATGTGTGCCTCTGTTTTTTCCATAAAGGATCTATGCTCTAAAGAAGAAGGGAAATATTCTTAGGAGCAGAAACAACGTTTAAGTCAGATTTCTTACTGTATATGTCCTTTCTAATTTGGAGGCTTTTTTTTGTCTTTGAATTCGCATTTTTCAGGAAGACTGCAATGACATTCTTTTAAAAATTGAGAGAGAAAGTCGTCAGAAAGTGTCAGGAGTCCTTCAGCGAATTATCTTGCTCTTCCGGGCTGCTCGTTGTTCCTGCCCTGCAGCGCAGTGGTATATTGCACAACTGAAGTGGGAAAAAAAAGTTATGCAAAAAGTAAGCATTTAACTTGTTTTTTTGTAATTTGGTTATCAGTAGTAAATATTACTGACAAGCTTGCAATTGCATTGTAGAGGCATTCAGTCTCATCTGGACTTTGATGATGTAATTTTCTTTTTTTACATGTTGTCTTCTAGTTTTACACTCCATGTTCAGTTCTTTTAGGAAACCAGAACTTAAAGATATAAGGTATCTACTTCATAGAAGTGTTTCCTTCTATGAGTTTTTCTGTACCTACTTGGTAACGTACAAACTCATTTCTTTCTCCGTTTGAAAGATACAAGCTGATTTTAGTTGGGAGTTACAGTTGCTAACCGGAAGTGTGTTCCAGATCACTTAGGGTTGTATATGTAACAGAGAACGTGATGCTCACTTCAAGTAAAGTAGTCATCTTAGTGCACGGAGCTTATAAGATCTCATTCTACTCATGTGCATTTTGTTTGCACAGAACCAAGCTCAGAACATACTGATAAAAAATCTTTCTGTAACCTCAGGCTTTTCTTAGGTTGTTGTTACGCAGCCACTTACAGAAGGTTGACTTGCTACAGAATGGTGTACGTGTGACTGTCGGCCTTCCCTCAGCCCCCCTCCACCAGCATTCATGCAGTGATCCAGATCTGGAACTGGTCTGACTGACACATAAATATTTCCTTCTTTTTGCTTATTCCATGGTCATGCTTAATGCTGTCACAGGGAGGTGATCAGAAGTAGCAACTGAAACAGGAGGGAAAACTAGTCTGCCTTCTTTGACAGCCTGGACTGTGCTGGATTAAACTGGTTTCTTAATTGTGATCTTAGTTCTTCTTATACTTTGTTGGTCTTGTATTTCATGGTAATCATGAGTATCACAAGTACCATGCAAACAAAAGCATTTTTCGTGCCATAGCTCATACTAAACATATTCCTTTAAATGAATTTTCAGAATACAGATCTGAAGAAAATGGAAAGCAAGCTCAAGGGAATTTTACTTAGCTTGGCAGTATTGTGCTAATGACTGAGAGGCTGTACATTTAGTAGTGATACATACAAAACTTTAACTGATTTTTATTTCCATTTTGACATGCAAACAAAATTTGTTGATATGTGTATAAATTGGCAAATTATATTTAAGTAATTGATTATTTATTTATTTATTTTTACTATCTATAGATTCGAATGAAAGGATCTCTTCCTTCACTGAGTCCATTCCCAGAGACTTTGCTTCGTTACTCCAATTTCCACACTGTTTTCTATAGATCTACATCTTCTGGAGACCATCAGTTTGATGATATTACCTGTAAAATTTTAGGTCTGTGCAATATATTAGAATAATTTAGGGCTGGAAAAGAGAACACAAGTGAGAATCCACAGGTGCAAAGAAGCTCTTATTAGCTTGAAATAGTATACTGCAATGTGTGCAGGAACACGTTCTCTTTCCAGCTTTTATGTTGGTTATCAAAACTCTTAATGTGAAGGTTGCTGTTCTGGATTGTTGTGAGTGTTACAGATCTGACAGATGTGAACAAACATGAACACTAAGTGGGACTAAACAGAGCAGAGCTCTAGCTGCAGAGCACTATTGAAAACTCAAGAATGAGTAATTTTTTTCTTTAATTACTGTTAAGATAATGTTAATTCCCTTCTTCTAGCTAAAAATCTCAAGCTGTTTTGTTTCATTTATTTAAATAGAATCTTACCATACTGTGTTTTGTGTCGTAGGTTGGTTCAGAGAGCTATGTGCCTTGTGTTGGATGTTTCATGTTCGTGAAAGATTATCTGACAACTGTAGGCGGTATCAATCTGCAAGGGAAAATATTAACAATCAGAAGGTAATTATATTACTACCATACTAAAGATACATTTTAATTACATAAAGCTATAAGAAGAATTCTAAAGATCTGCTGTATATTTCTGTGAGAACTCTTACTTGCTTAGTAGGACAAAATTAGCATAGTGCTATAATGTGCAGTAAGTATTTGATGCTACAGAATAGTGCTGTACATATGAACTACATCTTTTTAATAGTATTTCTGTTGGGCTTTTGCTTGGTATTTAACTGAGATAATTGCTCTTCTGGCAGTATCTCTTCAATAGTTTCTACACTTGTTGTCTAGATAAAGTATTTACTACTTTTTTTTTTTTCATTAGATGAAGTTATTTTGGGTGTTTCCTGACCAGTGTATATGTGGGGGTTTTGTGCATTAAATATACATTCGTTTTCAAAAAAGAATAATGAAAAATATTAACATTTAATCATGTTTTCTCTACTTATACCCTCATCAATTGATGTCAGAGGTCAAGGAAGTAAAAGAAAGAAACTACTGGCATTATATTTGTCATATATTCTGTAACAGTATGGATGTTGATTTTTTTTTTTTTTTCCTCCTATCTAGTCTAGCAACTCAGCTGTCCTTATCAAAGGTTGCGCTGTTTTTAAAACAAATCCAAGTTTCTATTCACCAGAAAAATCAAGCTTCATATGAACAGGATGGTTCTGTTTCAAATAGTAGAATATTCTGATTTTTCTGTGCTTTGTGCAACATTGACAAATGAGATAGAAACCTCTGACTGTTTCAAAATAAACTGATCCATCTTAAAAGCCTCTTGGCTGGCTTAAATATCTTGCTCTCAAGAAAGAATGTATGATCACCTTAAGTCACAGTAAAATTACTTTGTGTGGTAATTCAGCATATTTAATCAGTTACAGCTATTTTAATCAAATCCTTAAGTTTTACTCTAAATGGCTGCAAACAGACTCTTCAGCAGAGTGTTAATGGAATTATTTCCTAAGTTGGTTTAAAAAAAAGCTGCTTTTTTTTTTTCTTGCTTTTTTTTTTTTTGGTGTAAGTTATGGTCCATTGCAACCTTGATCTGTCTCCTAGCATCATATACGTCTCTGCTTGGCTGTTAAGTTAGCTAGTTTTATTTTCTGTTGGCTAGGGAAGAACCATCACAATTTTCAATATATAAATAATTTGGCTGAAATACTTTTTTCATATAAATTAATGTTTCTATAGCAAGGTGGTCTCTTTTAGGATCTGAAGAACAATGAATATGATGCCTCCACAGTTGAGCATTGTCTGAATGCAGTGGAGTGGGCTTGTCGAATGCTTCCTTTCTGCAGGTTCATGAATGTTGAAGAATTAGTTCAAGATGTAATTTTAAGTCTGCTTGGAGAATTGCCACCAGTGAAAAAGGTAAAAGACATTAAAGCTAGGACAAAAGCAATAGAGATTATCACAAATGTTTCTTCTTGTAAATGCTACTGGTTAGACTTCCTGGTAGTGTAAGTTCTGTTGGAAATTATACCTTCCTTGCGTGTTAGCTACTTGAAAAGGTACTTTATTTTTTGCAGGTGGCAGAAATTTTCGTAAAAGCATTTCCTAATCCTGAAGATATAAGGGTTCCCCTGAGAGATAAGTATCATGGTCTTCAGCAGCGACTCAGACACAGTTTTGTTAAAGGTAGTTTGCATCCTTCTTCAGGAAATACTAAACGAACTTTCTTTTTTACCCTACTTAACTAATAACTTGTGACAATACCTTCTTTCATAACCCATGTAAAACAATTATTACAGTTATCTGTTAGACAACTTTGAGAGAGTTTTGTGGCAAATTCTGGATTTTCTTTCTGGTATGTCTATCCCAATAATAGAATATAATGACTTCTAAGTTGATGGTGTTTCTTCACTTTATCACAGTTTTTGTCTGTATTTCTAAATGGCTATAATTTACGATCATTCGAAGTTCATTCATGTCTCAATTCAAGAGAGTAAGTGGAAACTGTGAAGTTTGCATTTAAAATCTCTTGGTTTTGTTTCTTTGGGTAGGTCCTGAAAGTGAAGAAATGATGTCAATTGTTATACAAGCTACTGAAAAAGTGAGAATGAAGGCCTTGAGACGTGTAATAAGGAACATAGGCCCCATAGAAATTAATATTTGGGAGCCAGCAGAAGAGGGAGCAGCAGATGATGAGGAACGCTGTTATGACAGATTCTCATTAGGCACTAGTTTAAGCAGAAGTACACTTACTGATCTTGGGAATCCTCAGGTATATAGTGATGCCGACACAGCAGATACGATTTCTGATGCTTTGCTTACTGAAGGAACGAGTGCTCAAACACCTTCACTCCAAAGGTATGGAAAAATTGCAACAGAAAGCTTTCTTTCTGAAAAGAAAAGAAAACAAAGTTGTCTCTTACTATTGAAGTAATCTTTTTTACCAAACAGCGTAATTGTCACTTTGGGTAATTTATCAAATGACGGATTACGAATTTGCCAAGTCTTAGAACTGCCAATGTTACATCAGTTATTATGTGACTAATATGTTCTTGAAGTGTAAATTATTATCAGCTATGACCAAGTTCATATATGATACTGCTGAGTTGCTCTCAATGTAAAAACTGTGGATTTTGCATTTGATTAATTTGCCATCTTAACATTGCATTAACGTAAATCTGGTTTTGTTAGTTTCCTGGTTTTAACAATAGAGGAAGAAAAGGAACTAATGTTGCATTTACTCATTTTCTCATGTAATTCTTCTTAAAATGGATTTTACATTCTTAATTCTTCTTAAAATTGATTTTACATTCTTAATTCTTCTTAAAATGGATTTAACAGTACTTATGTTTGTTTGTTGTCTTACAGGGATCATGAACATCAGAGACAAGGAGAAATAGGTAGCAAAAATGCCACATGCAAGATAAAAGCTCTTAACTGGAAAACAAAACATAAAGACAAAGTATATGGAAAAGACATGCATAATCAATGTAATTTGCCTATAGTTGGTGCATGGGAATTTGAACGTGATGATGATGAATACGTTAATTTTTTAGAACTCTTTTTGAGTTATGTTCTTGAGAGAGACCTGATAAAGTACAATGACCTTGGAATTCCATTGCTTACTAGCTTCTCTGGACTTCTTCGAGAGCATGAATTAAACTCTCTCTTTTTTGATGTTCATACAACACTAAAACGTCGACAAGGCAAAACTAGAAGCCAAAGTGTGTTTAGAGCAGGGTCTTGCTATACTGTCACCCTGGCATCTTGCAATCCTGAAACAGTGTCTGTCTATAATGGAAACCAAAATATTTTGGAAAATCCAACCATTGTACAGTCCATTGTACAGACAACAGAACCTTCTGTGCGTAACTTAATGAAAGGACTTAATGAAGGATTATTTGGTTTACAACACAAGTCAATGTACAGAGCTCAGAGTGACAATCAAGAAGTCACTTTTGCACCAGCAAGCCAGACCTTTCCTAACCATACTTTCTCTAGCCTTCAAACCCAGCCAACTTCTAAATACATTTACAAAACTGTTGATGTAGTTGATACTGTACCAGGAGAAGAACTAGCTATAGAATTGATGGGTAAATTGAGCAATATTGCAAAATTGCTTGAGTGGATGATCAGATGGTCTGATAAAAGACTGCTCTGTGGTTCCAATAAACAAGACTCCTTAGACGAGATTCTCCCAATGATACATGTGAAAACATCAGCAGCTGCTGTCCTTACTTCTTTATGGCTGTTAGAACAGTTATACAGAGATGGATCTCAAGCAGAGAGCATAAAATTTAAGGTAAGAAAAAGGATGGGACAAGTGTTGATGAAATGTGTGAGTTAGTTATGCCAGTAAAGAAAATCACATACATCTTTCATCTCATAGTTCTGTTCTCAGTAAAAGCTGGAATATTGATTAATAGCCTGTCTTTTAAGGGTTACTAGGAAAAGAGAAACATTCCAGGAATACTGGAATTCTGTCTGTAGGAAGACTTTGGTTGGAGATTAAAGTTCTCTTTGGAAGTCCTGTTTAAAATCCAACTCATTTACCTAGATACCACATTATTTGAGCAAATTCCTACAAGTTAGGCCATTGTGTCTAGTTTTAGACATCATCTTTAAAGAAACCCAGTATTGGAGATAAAGTATGGAAAAACAAGACAAAGAATAAAATAGTTTACCTGGGGAGACTTGAATTTAGATTCATTTATCTTTGAGGACAGTGCAGATACAGTCTGACTGAAGTATTTAAACAAGTTAAAGATTGGTGAAAAGTGAATTTTGAATTTCTATCTAGCACTGTTACACACAGTTGGAGAATGTATGTTAATATAAAAGAAGAGATTTGCCAGAAGAACCTGATGTGTATTGCTTTATTTTATATTTAGGGACAGCTGGATCACTTAATCCTCTTTAAGTCTACATGAAAGCCTTTGAGGGGAGAGGGTTGTGGGGGTTTGTCTGAGAAGGCTTTTCTCCCAGACGAAAAGAGATTTTTGTCTTGGTTTTGGTTTGTTTTTTCTGTTTTCTGACAAGTGCCACCTGTATTTTACTTACAACTTACTGCCAAAATCTTGTGCATGCATCTAACTGCATGATTATGTATGGCTTTTTGCCTCTCATACTGTCTTCAGTGATAATAATTTAGAGTAGTTTAATACCAGTTTTGTATTGCGGTTGATGAAGGCCAAATCTTACTGTATATCTTTGTATAGAGTATATTTAATTGTCACATAGCATCTTCGACAATTGATGGTCAATTGACGCTGACAAATCTCTCTTACGTTTCCTTTGGGTAATTCAGAGGTTATTGCTTCACTTAATGCAAAAAGGGGCAAAACTCAGGTTCCACAGGCAACTGTAAATACAGAATTTCTCAGATCTATAATAAAGGATATGAAGTTAAGCATAAACGTACTATGTGGTATCGTTGGAGTCATAAACATACTATATGAAATCGGAGTTTTTTTAAAGTATTAGGTATCTTTTTTTTAAGTAGCGAATTTTCATCATCGTCATTGTTATTATTATTATTATTAGGGTCTGGATAATCAATATCTGAAAGAATTTGTATCTCCATCGGAAACCCAGTCTAGGACAGAGAAAGAAAGTAGTATGGATGAAGGCTCTTCCATGGTGGCCAGTCCTCCACTTGACGTCCAGAGCGTACAAGCCTATGATGATCTTTGTGAAACCAGTTTTGGGTAATTTTTTTTTCTTTTTTAACCTAAGAACTCTAGTTGGTCATAATTGCTCAGCTAAGCAGCATGTCAGTATGAAGAGTTCTGCTGTTATTACATGTTATATACATGTTTAATTTTGAGTGCAAAGTCAAACTGATGCATACTGTTTACAGCTGCATGAAGCAGGTTAAATATTCTCCATCAGCAGACATACTTCTAGGTAGAAAACAATGCAGCTGTTGCATATGAAGTGAATTGTACATGGTTGTTTATGAACTTAGTGATGTGGAAATGGAATCTAGATTTCTGATATAGTTGGTATCATGGTTTTATCAAAGAATTCAGATAACTTCCACTCTCTTTAGTGTAATTTTGCTTATATTGAGATGAGAGTTCACAACGTTACAGATCCACGGAAAAATAAACTAATCTAGTTATGTTCATATGTGTGCATGTCAGAAAAATAGATGGAAAAGGCAGTAAATATTTTATTTGTTAATATCTTACACAGTTCTGGAGATGGTGATTCCTTAACCTGCAGTCCTTTGTGACATTTCATCTGCTGCTGCACTAAAGAAACAAAAGATCTTTAGTATTAGTATTTTGAGACATTATTGTGTGTCTTCTCTGACAAGAATGTTTTTTTTTTTAATAAAGGAAGTTTCTGTGAGGGAGATAAATGTAATCTTAACCAGATGATTTTGAAGTCATGGTGTAGTTTGTTTTCCATTTTTGGTAAATCGTATGTGTTGGTTACATTTTTCTGGAAACAGCCTATCTGAAAGACTGTACCATTAATGTCACTAAAAAAATCAACAGCTATACCGAAAAAAAATATTAATCTTGGTTTAAGTGAAATTCAGAGAGAAAATTTACATGAACATTGATTATATCACAGTAGTGTTTATTATACAGTTATGCGCTAGCCTGCAGTCTGAGAGGAACAGCATGCTTAAACTAAGTCAGATATTTATATTACTTCTATTGTTGATTACCTTTTGTAATTCCAATTACCAGAATGTCTACAAAGTCAAAATACTTTGATAAGAAGGAAATTAATCATGGGAATTATTCTGTACCTCATATGACTGAAGATTTTAGTGAAGTGGGACCATTTGTTCAGGAGGAGTTAGATGTAACATCAGAAAGTGGAGGTTTGTTTTTGTGGTGTATCCTTTTACTATGGTCTGACATATAAAACAGTAGTTGTTTTTATGTCCCCCTGTTTATTTAATTAAAAAATGGAAATAAGTTTTCATTTTGTATTATTGTAGCTATTTTATAACTAAATTTCATACAATTGTTTTCTCAAGACTTTCTGATCAGTTTTTCACTTATGTAACTTCTTTTTGCTATAGAGCTAGGACAGTGTGTATTAACATATTTAATTCTCATTTACTTTCATTCAAAAAATACTCATGCGACTGTGTAAAATATGATTTGAAAACTGTAAGAGCTGAGTATGCATAAGTTAAGTTTATCATATTTCTACCGTGAAAATAACATGAAAAATAAGTTGTTGGTTTGTTGTGGTTTTTTTTTTCTGGTGCATGCATCGTCACTAATAATAACACAGATTTTGAATTTACTGAGAGATCAACCCCTTTCTCCTTGCTAGGGAAGAAGTGGACTACTGTGACCCGTTGACAGAAATCACATAACAGTGTGGTATGTCATGTAGCTTTCTGATTTAGAGTAATTGTGTTTGTTTTGTAGAGTTCCTTGAAGAGCCATATGAAACTCCAAAGAGCTCCAATAGCTCTGTCAAGATCAAACCTGTAGAACATCAAAGAGGAAAGGCAAGTTACCATTTTGTATAGAAGCACCAAATTGTTATGAATACTCTTTTCAAAATATCCTGAATTCCTCAATATACTTCAGAAATTGAGGGCTTAAGGCGTTTAGGATTGGTGAATTTTTTCCCCCGCTTAAATCAATAATAAAAGTCACAAGTAATTAAACAGTAGTAAAGTGAGATCTGCTGTGAGCACTTTCGAAAACTGATTTGTTGTTTGTAAAACTAAATGTGTGTATACCTGTATATATAATATATATAATTATATATAATGTGTAATACTACATATAAATATATAAGTTTATGTATGCACACATATATACAAAAATATGTAAATTAAACAAAAAAAAACAACAGATGGTCTTCTGGTTAATAGACCAAATTCTTATGTGTATTTTGTTATACTAGAGAGCTGTATTAACAACTTTTTTTTCTTCAAAAATGTGTGCTTTCTCTGAAGTTGTCACAGGTGATTAGGTAGAGATTCTACCACTTGTTTACATGCTTGCTTGTTTTTAAATTAAATGTATAAAGGTGTTTATTTTGTTCCTGTCTGAAAACTCAATCTGGATCTGTAAACAAGCCTTGTTCTTTCATGCATCATCTTTGGTTATAAGTCTCCTTTCTTTGAAATTGGCTAAGAGCTATTATGCTGAAATGCGAATTGCCGTAGCATTGCTTTACTTGCCTGTAGTACTCTAGGTTCAGTGCTGTTAATGGGATTAGAAACAATAAATGTATTGTGGTCTTCAATTCTATAGTGCATTTTACTGTAGTGAATCTGTGGCATGCGTAAAATCCTGAATTTGTTTCAATTTCTTAGTTTGTAAATAGTTTGTGTATAATAGGGTTGTTTCCACATTTTTGTCGTTACCTAGGAGGTGTGAGATTAGCAGAGTATATTTCCAGGGTACTATATGGATATGAATTTGTAAATAAAAACTCATAATAATGACTTAGAAAGAAGCTCAGATGAATCTAATATCTCATTATTTCTCACTTGTAGCTGTCCTCTGATATGTATGTCATTCTGATTATTTTTCAGTCAGATTTTTTCAAGTGGCTGATAAGACAAAAGTATGTTTGCCTTAGGCTAATAAAATAAAACTTTATTGAAGCAGAAGGGGGACAGAAAAATTTGCAAGTTCAGATGCCTCTTTTTATATTACAGCACGTCTCCATTTCAGATGTAGATAGTCCCCAGGAAGACCAAAAGGTGGAAAAAACAAAGGAAGGAAAGGGTGAACAGAATGCGTGAGAGACTTTTTTTTGTTGTTTTAATTTCTCTTTTAACTTTGTTTAAAAATTTAAAGTAGTTTTGTTAATTATGGTATCCAGTGAAGTCTCAATGGGTTCTTGCAGTTGTTTATAGCAACAAACTCATAGTTTGAAACAAGAGTTCAGTCATCTCCTATTCACATATACAGGCATTTCACATATACAAAGTGCGGGGTGGATGAGTGGTTACTTTAGTAATGATCAAATAGAAGAGGCATGGTGTGAGGGAAGGTGTATTTTATAGCTGGGTAAAGGATAGAGAATAACTGGAAAAGCTTTCAGATACACAATTACTTCCCCAGACTTGAAATAATAGGAGCAGCATCTTCAGGCTAAATACAGGTGGAGAGCTGTTATTCTAGGAAACTTAATAGTTGATTTGTTACACAACATAGAAGAAAGAGAGGTTGGTGTCTAGGAAGCAGAAGGTGAGATAAAAACGGATATGGGCAAACAGCTTGTTAGCTCCTGAAAGAGGGAGGGAAGTATTTTACACAACTTAAGAAATTTACTTCATTATAATCTTTTTAAAATTTTATGTTTTAAAATATCTCTACATTTATAATATATTTTATATAAAATTACAGAAACAGTCCATAAACCTGATTGTCACATCATCTGTTTGAATAGATTACTGCTCAGGTTGATTTCTCCTAAGTTTTTCAAGGGAAGAATATCTATATTCTGTAAACACAGGGTTTGTTATATTTACTATGATGAATCTTGGTCTTTTGAGATTTTTTCATTTGTTTTAATGATAGAAAAATACCAACCTATTTTTATTATTTCAATTAGCTTTTTTTTCTTGGATCCACCAAATTTGTTTGTAGTAATGAAACCTTTTCCTCTGATATACAGTGCCTGAATGTCTTAATATTTAGAAAGTCTTACTAATTATGATGGCATATAAATAAATACTCCTGTGTATATATGATGTTTGTGGAAAACTTGTAAGTGGCTTAATTTAGGAAGATTTAGAATCCTCTACTATTTTAAACTAATATATTTTTGTTTTGAAAGAAACAAAAGTAACTATGCATAAGGTGCCTCTCAAAGATTCCTTATGATACTGGCTTTTCTTTTTTAGGAATGCAGATTGCGATGGTATTAACAGTATTGCTTAAATTAAATTTTCTCTTCTTTTGTTAACTCAGATCAACCTCTTTTTTGCCTGCTGTTTGTGTTGAATAGCCAGAACCTTTTCAATACTTCTGTTTGAGTCAGTTTCTGATTGCTAGGGAGACAAAGCATGAACGTCAATATTTGCCAGCTCAAATTGCAGTGTAATGCAGTAATTGAAGCAATGCAGATCAGTATAGCTCTGATCAGGTGGCTTTCAGGTATTTTTATCTCATACTAATTAAGATACTTTTTCAGGAGGTGTTTTATATTTATACACACATATATATGTATATAAAATGAAAATAAACAGCATAACAAATCACTGTAGTATTTACAATACTAATTTTTCTCTTTCTTTATAGCATGACTGAGGTTGTTACTAGCACCATTTCTCACTCAAACTCTCTAGAACAAGATGCAGAAGTTCCCAGGTAAGATAAACCTATAATGTTTTATATAATAAAAAATGGACTACCCCAACTAAATTTTCAGTCTGAAATAACATTATGTGTAGATTTGATTACAAAATATTTGCAGGTATACTATATTATACCTGCAAACTGTAGTACTAAGTAGCCTTTCCTGAAACCTTTTTGTACTGTAATCCTTGAAGATCATGTACTCTTGCGTGTTGTCCAGAATATCGCATGAATATTAACATGTTAATTCAGAGCTATCAGATTTCAAGAGAAGTGACACTTTTGTTTTCTGGTTCCAGACAAATCATTATAATTATATAATATTACTATAGAAGATATATTGTTACGTAAACATCTAAACAATAACATTATAAACTTATAATCATATTTTTATAAAATTATTAAAATGTGTATGTCATACAGCAACTGCTAGATACCCATAAACATATACATAATATTTCTATGAATAGGAAGAAGGTTGGAATTGGGAAAAGGGGTCAGGAGTCGACCTCTGGCTTTCACTTCTAGAACAGTCCTCTATGAGTTTTTTCAGTTTAGAGGAAGATCTGAAGTATGCATCCCTTTGGATTCCTTTTTTGTGTGTCTCTTGCCTCATTTCATTCTTGAGTTTTTCATGCCAGCTTTTTTAAAAAAAATATTTCTCCAACTTTTAGGGTTTCATGCCATGCTTACACATTCTAATTGTCTTTCAAAAGATTTCCCATGCCCCTTCACACCTATTACATATCCAAAACCTTTTCAGTATTACTCATTAGCCATTGCTTTATGCTTCTTCTATTATGCTTCTATTTCTTTACATGCTTGGAGGCCATCCTGTTCAGTTGTCAAAAATCCTCCAAAGGTTGCCTGTACCCATAGCAATGTCAGCATTTTTCTTAAATAGAGAAATGTCTCTTGGGTCAATTTCTGTTGATGTAGGTAAAGTCCTTCAGTTTCTTTATAACTTAATGTAAATTCTAACCTTCTCTTCTTCATTTGAGGACTTCATCTACTTAATAGTCTTTACCTACTATAAGATCTATTATCACTGTGAGAAAATTGAATATATTGTATTACCTGGTATATGTTATTTTAATTTTGTTTTCTGATCTGAAATTTTGTTGTTGATTTTTAATTCCAAATATATAAAGGCACATTTAATTTTTTGAATGAAAGTGAATCTGCCATCTCTCTCATTTCAGCTAATAATGTCCTTCTCCATTTTCCGTCAGCTGTTTGGTTTTATGACTAACCAGGCCCTCTTTCTGTCAAGTCATTGTTTTCTGCCAGTATCTCTAGTTGAGATAACATTTCAGATACCCTTGTGACTAAAAAATTGGATAGATCTTAAGTCTTTAATACTGTTTTTCATTCAGTATATTAGGAAGCATTAGGAAAAAGATGTCATACATGCTCGCCAATGAAGATTGTGTAGTGTTAATTATTAAATTGTTCCTATAAATTAATTATGCTTTAGAAAAATGAAAATATCTTTAATTTTCTGGATTGATTTAAGGCAACCTAGTATAGGTGTTCTGAACTATGAATGTTTTTAATAGATTTGTTCTTTTCCTTCTCTTCTCAAGTAACATAAAGATTTCTTTAAGTGATGGACAGCCTTCTCAGACTGTTGTGTCAACTATGTCAAGTGTTGCCTCCAATACTTCCATTGGTGCAAAGAAGCAAGAAGTCAAGAAAGAAGTTCCTACAGAAGAGAAACTAAACACATCAGAAACTGTCAGGCAGATGCTCCAGGATGAAATGTTTAAGTTAGTTCAGGTGAGAGCATCTCATTATTGAAAATAGTGTTCACAGTATAAACTGCATTATTTAAAACAGTGGGGATAATTGCTGTTTTAAAGGTATTCTCTGTGTGATTGTTTTTGAAAGAGATTTCCAGTTCCACGTAAACTACCGTGAAAACTTATTTTAGACTTAACTCTTGCTTTTGACTCAAGAAAATGAGTTATATAATAATAAAAGTTTGAGTATGTTCACATAATGCAGGGTGCTCTAATAGTATAGATTAGGAAAAATTCTGAAGCTGTAATAACTTTGCAGCTATACTAGGATTTAGTTTTTGTTAGTACATTGAGGCAATTCTGTGTGACCTTACATTTACTCAAACTTCACAAAAAAAGTGAAGGAATCTGTCTTGCTTTAGCATAACCTGTCTGTGGCAGGTATTTAATGTTATCTTAAAAGAAAGTCCGGTACAATAAACAATCATAGAAGTGAATCATTATTGAAACTTTGGGATGTTGTTTATTTTGTCACCTATATTAACAGGATAATGAACAGTTATAACATGGCCTAGACATAGAATTTTTGATAAGATTCCTGTTAATGTTGTTTACTGTGTTAACTGTGTGTGTGTGTGTATTCAGCTACAGCAAATCAACTTCATGAGTTTAATGCAAATAGTGCAGTCATCCTTTGCCAACCTGCCAAATGTGCAACAAATTTTGCAACAGTATCAATCTGTTCACCTGGAAGGAATGCAGCCCCCACACACTGCGGAAGGCAATGGTTCTCTGGAAACACAACTGCCCACTCAAGAAGATAAAGGAAAACCAGCTCAAAAGAACTTTGATTTTCAACCAAGGAATAGTTTAAGAGATGAAAGCAACAATGGCCATATAAAAGTAGGTATATCAAAGTGTCATTTATGAAGACTGTTCTGTATATCTGATATGTTATCTGTCCTGGTAAATTAGGAAATGTTTTTGTAGTGATTGCTGTAGATAAAAAAGATTTATACCATTTTTGTGCATATTTAGTGCATGGTTGCTATTTCAAGATAGTCGTAAATGCTGTTTTGTTTGCTTTTCTGATTTAGAATCATCTGGATGTGAATGTTTCTTTAAGCCTATTAGAAAGCCACAGCAGAGATACAGGATTTATGCCACTGTCTCAAGATTTGCATTCTTCAGCACCTGCTAAACCGCTTCATCTCCTAGCTCCTTCCTCAGACATCCAGAAAACACCCAAGCTTATCCCTGTTGAAAAAAACCTGAATTACTCAAATGGATTTCCTTTGCTTAAGCTTGAATCAGGTTATCATTTAAAACCAGCATTTTTACATCCAATAGAAATGTCATCAGCTTTTGCTAGACCACCCCCAGTACCACGAGTAGCTTGGAGTTCATCAGATTCCTTATGGAACCAGCAGTCATCATACACACCAAGAAAGAGTAAGTCAGCAGCAGATTTGAACATGAGTAGATATGACCCTGAGATCCCAAGGCAAATGCATGAGGAAGAGAAAAGATGGGCAGAATCTGTGCATAAGGGACCTCCCAAACACCTGAATCTAGATCAGTATGAAAGACAGCAAGAAGTTTCACCTCGGCAGCAGTTCTCTGCAAATGCGGATATGGACAAAGCACTGATCACTCAGAA
Organism: Aptenodytes forsteri; assembly: GCF_000699145.1. Taxonomy (NCBI): domain Eukaryota; kingdom Metazoa; phylum Chordata; class Aves; order Sphenisciformes; family Spheniscidae; genus Aptenodytes; species Aptenodytes forsteri. The sequence continues at coordinate 1,536,991 of NW_008795938.1, forward strand.
CCTGGCTGGTATTCCACTGTTGCACTTGCAACTTGACCCAGTACCTAGACTCCCATCAGTTGTAAGACAGCCAATCTCTACTACTTTAATACCTGTTAAACCTGTAACAAAGGAGACTGACTGCAGAGAAACACTACAGCACGCAGGAATATCACTACTCCATGCTAATTTACCTCAAAAAAAGAAGGTACTGGATTTTAATAATATCTTTTTCTAAGCTGTAGGGTTTTGTCGGCTTCATGGTTTCTTATTCATCAAAAATAAGTTAATGTTTCCAAAGTATGGAATTTGGAAGTGTTCAGCGCAGCTACCAGAAGAGATCTGCAACTAAGGTACCTCCTTATTGGCATGTCAATGTGAGGCAAGCTGCAAGCTTGGAAATGTTTTTAACAACCTTAGATTGATTCCACATTCCATAGTTCATTAACATTCGGCCCATTAATAATGATTGTAAGGAATTTACTATTTAAAATACTGGATAATATTTATATGGTAAAAAATAGTTTTTACAGAAATTTAAATAGAATTATTTACAGAAATACAAAGAATGCAGTAAGAAATCCTATTTTGTAAGCGCAGAAATGGAATGCTAAAAAGCTTGGTAAGAAAACCTTATCTTCTGGATGTCAAGAACTTGACATTTTGAAAAATGTTGTTCTGGTAGACTCTCATATGCTTGCCCATTCCAGTTGAAAAGAATGGAAACATTTTTCCTTGAAAGCTGCTGCTTCAGTTCTTGACTACATTGCACGGTTCCTACCTTCATACTCAACTACATACATTAGAAATGCAAATACAAGTGAAATACATTCTGTGGAGAAAATTAGTATCTTTTAGTTTACTTTCAGAAAATAGTTTACACATGTACACATTAGCTGAGATTCTGGTCTAATGCTGTTAATACTACATTTTCACTTTCTCCACAAATTGCTACAGCAATTGTGTTTGTGTAACTGCGATCCAAACTGGACTTGCTCCGTTCATCCAGTCTGACTGGGGTTCCCCTCTCTGTTTTCCTTTATCATTGTTTCATTTTTGCTTCTTTCTCTCTCTGAACACTTTCAGGCACCAAAACTCATTCCACTTCAGGATCTCATTGCATTTGAGCAACGCCACCAGCATCATACAGTGCCCAGTACTTCCTTTGGACAAGACCAAACTGAACCTATCCAGTTACTAAAAACTGATGTTGAACCATTTGAACTAAGAGATGTGCAGAGTAATAGAAAAAGGCAAGCCAAACTTTTAAAGTGGGTCTTCATTTTGAAAGACTTACTGGTACACTATACTTCTAGCTTTGAAATCAATGGGAGTTTTTACAACAGCTTCAAATGAAATGGGATTGGTTATAATTCTATTGAAGAAGAATAAAATAGCAAATATTAGTAAAGACACAGCAGGAGAAGTATAGCATTAGGGTATGAAAGGGGTTGTTGCTGTTGGCAGGCTGATAGGAAGAAGATTCAAGGGGAAATGTTTTTCATACTGGTATCTGTGGTTTAAAGTCTTGTCAACTGGCTGTTTGCTATATACTGTTTATGAAATGCTTTGCTGCTTACACAATGAATCTTAATAGGCTACTGCCTGCGCTGCATATCGTCACTGTTAGTAGTAATCTTCAAGAAGGAAAGGGTTACGCTCTTTCAGTATAATTCAAGATATAGGCTCTGCTTCTGAATCTAGACAGTGATTAGCAAAATTCCTGCTGAAGGGCTGTTTTATTTTGTTTTGCTAGGTATATTATTAATGACTTTTGAAATTTGATTTATACTGTGTTAATTGATTGCACAAGCAGTTACAACAGTTTGTTTAAGCTGCATGCATATCTTTGTTCAGTTCTTATGTAATGTCAATAGGTTCCTGACGTTTCACAGATCTGTGTTTTCCATGGAAGAGTTAATGGCATCATTGCATCTAGAACAGAACACTTGCTTCTGATTATGATGCTTTTAACTCTGGCAGTTGGGAACACAGACTCTAAGAGGAGTTTTTCACTCTTAAGGTGAAAAACAATTGATATATAAGTAACTGCAGCTGGAGTTTAGAATAGCTGTTTTGATATTTTCAGCTGAAGTGCTTGAAGCTACAATTGTCATCTTACAATCTACTACCATAAAAGAAAATTTGCCACTTTTTTAGTAAAATAGTTAATTAGAAAGTTTCAACGATAAGAGGTGTGTTTCTTGCTGAAGTGTTTCTTATAGATTCCTTACAGGCATTTTGTGTAGTAATGATTATTTTATTATACACAAAATATAGATGTGGAATGTTATGCAGTTTGTAATATTTGATATAAATAGCTTATTAGATAATTAACAAATTTTGGTGCAATTGTTCAGTATTTTTGAGTTCCTACAACAATTTTATGTAGTTTTCTGGTAGGCAAAAGTAGTGCTTTGAGCTGATCTGCATGCAACAGTTGTGTTTGTCTTTTCCACCTTTATTTCAGTGTATATTTCTTAATAGTGATTTTTCTTAGAAAAAAGTGATAGGTATTTTTATTATTTCAGTGCAGTTCTTATTTTTTATTTGTAATTAATATATTGACAGACAAAAGAGGCGTGATAAGACACAAATGAAAGAGAAGGAGGAAAAGAAGAAACCAAGTGTGTCCTTCTGCCCAGATGACTCCATCATCAGTGATACAGTGATGGTTGTTGAATCAGGGACTGGGGTATAGAAAAATGTTTTCTTCTTTGCCTTTTTCCATTCAAGTATTAACAGTAAAGAAAGAAGCAAGAAACTGTAAACCAAAAAAATCATAGAAATCTCTTCTAGGCTCTAGCCTAGAAACAGTATACATCTTTCATTCATATACTTGCATTTCCTGTAAACAAGAGATTTACTTTTATAAAGTATTCCAAGGTTGCTTTTGTTTCTCCTGGGACATGAACTTGTCTGTTTTGATAGGATATTTGTCTGTATGTACATTTAAAGTAAATATATACACAAACGCTAATTGCTTAAAAAAAATAAATTATGTTTAGCCTAGCAGTAACGCTAGGACAAATGACCCAAGCATTACTCTTTTCACATGAGGCTACTTGATGACAATATAAGAGTAAGGATGGAGAGCACGAGGTGTCAGTTTTGTCTCAGCCAAGAAACTGAGAAGAGAAAGTCTTTGTCAAGCTGGGTTTTGATTTATGCACTTCTGCTGTTTGTTTGCCTAGGCCTTTTTGGTATCTTTTAACATATTCGGGGGTTATTCTTGCAAGTACTATATTTAAAGCTAGAACACTGTGAGGTTTAAAGCTAGATCACTACCCAGAGCAGCAGGCTCTGTTACTGGTCCATGCTATATCTTCTTTGAGACTTCCCTGTCCAGCAAAGCAGCTGGAGACCCTCAGCAGCCCTGGGAGATGTTAATTATGGTACAGCAGATATAGCATATACTGGAAGAAGAATAAGGAATTTGTGTTACTGCAGATCACCCCAAGGTACATATGGGAAAGAATGTTACATAGTCAGTAATTCCACTAAGTTGGAATGGATCAGAAGAATTAAAAAAGGGGGTAAGAAAACTATGTTAGAATGATTTTTTTTTTTTTTTTTTTTTTTTTTTTTTTTTTTTTTTTTTTTTTTTTTTTTTTTTTTTTTTTTTTTTTTTTTTTTTTTTTTTTTTTTTTTTTTTTTTTTTTTTTTTTTTTTTTTTTTTTTTTTTTTTTTTTTTTTTTTTTTTTTTTTTTTTTTTTTTTTTTTTTTTTTTTTTTTTTTTTTTTTTTTTTTTTTTTTTTTTTTTTTTTTTTTTTTTTTTTTTTTTTTTTTTTTTTTTTTTTTTTTTTTTTTTTTTTTTTTTTTTTTTTTTTTTTTTTTTTTTTTTTTTTTTTTTTTTTTTTTTTTTTTTTTCCCAAATCATTACTCAAAGGAGGTATATTGGAAAGTTAACAGCATCAAGAAAGCCTTTAATTGGCATTGGAACTATTTTTTAAGATAATTCTTTTTCTCCTTATATTAGGATCAACAAGCAAAATCTACATCTTACCTTCAAGATGATGTTTTCATTTCAATGGGCAAGTACACGTCTTTTAAATGCTTTGAGTGCTGAAATAAAATAAATCAAGGAACAGAAGTTCGTTAGGTTTCAAAAGAAACCTCTGTAGTCATCAAGATGTTAAAAACTCAAATTGTGTAGTCTGTGGGCAATACAGCATAATGGCTTATGGGATCTTTCCCCAGAAAATTAGGAAAACCTTTCAGGATGTACAACAGATACTCAGTCTTTTTTGGGGAGGATTTTTTAGGGGATTGGTGTGGAGAGATGCAGGCAAATTTGAGATCTCATGTCAATTATCTGTAAACTCAGAATAACTCTCCTGAAAATTATAGAAGTATTTTAAGTTTTCTTAAAAATAAGTTATAATCTTGTATTTATGTTTATAAACAATGGACTTCGTGAAATAATAATAGTATGTTGAGTGAATTTCAGTAACTATGGTTCACAGTGATTTCTGTTCATGTGATTCATTAAAAGAATGCTGTAAACAATGCTTTCAATTCTAAATCAATTTATTTGTTTTTAAAAGATATTATTCCAATTTTATTTGCCTGCATATTCTAATTACACAAAATTTAGGGCTCTTTTAAAAGAAAGTGATTGTTTACAGTATTTCTAGCTAGAGAAAGGAAGACCATGCCTATAGAAAGATCTGATTCTTTCTAGTACATTAATTCAGCACAATATTTAGTCCTTTCAATTCTAAATCAATTTATTTGTTTTTAAAAGATATTATTCCAATTTTATTTGCCTGCATATTCTAATTACACAAAATTTAGGGCTCTTTTAAAAGAAAGTGATTGTTTACAGTATTTCTAGCTAGAGAAAGGAAGACCATGCCTATAGAAAGATCTGATTCTTTCTAGTACATTAATTCAGCACAATATTTAGTCCTATCAGAGGTCAAAATGCAATCTATTGTCTGAAATTTGTCCTTAGAGAAATACTGGCTTGCAAAGCTCTCTAGAAACATCAATAAGAAATAAAGGTATACATGTCATAAATATTTCTCCCCCTTTTAAAATATTAAACAAATAATTGTTATTGTACAGCATACTAAAATATTTAATTTAAAAACTACATGTCCAAACTGAGCCTTGATTTTAATTCAATTTAAAATTGTAAGTTTCAGTACAGTTGCATATTCACATAAGGCAGGTAGTACAAGCTTTTCTTGAAATCATTCATGAAGTATGCTTAGAGAAAGGTTAAAATTATCTGTCAGAAATGCAAAGAAAAATCTGTTGGAGCCCTTAGTTTTGAGTCAATATTATTGCTTTCATAGATTTTTAATTTTTGCATTATTTGTAGACACCTGTTGTGTATTATCACATTTTAGACACAATGGGGGAAGCAATTACCACTTCAGCAGATCTTCATTACATGGCTTCTACAGGAAAAAAAACAGCAGAATCTCAAGATGCAAGTACAAATACTGACCCAGGTAAGTGCTACCTGTGTGACCTACAGCTGCTATTTCTGGTATTACTTCTTGTTAATTGCGACATTTGGTCAGTTTCCAAAATGGAGTAAGTTTTTAAAGGAAAAAACAGTTTTTAGTGCTGTAACTTTTTGTTTCAAAAAGTATTAAACCAGAAGATATTGGAATATAAATTACAAAATATTAGTTAAAATAATTACAAATAAAAATATTACTGATGCACTTATGTAAGAGTCTCCATATGCTTTCTGTAAGTCAGTTCTGCTGTGACTTTTTCTGAAAGTTTCTTTTAATTAGCTTGACTTTTTCTAAATACATTTTAGACAATGTTTTAAATGTGACTGAAATGGTTTCCTTGTCTCTTACCCCACAACTTTTCTTTGATTGTAAGCTGGGAAATCAGAAATGTACATTCAGATAATGCCATCAGTGTCTTTACTTTCCTTGAATTCATGCATTTTGGTTTTGTTTTTTTTCCCTATCAAGTGCTCAAATCATATCAGGATGTTGGAATCAGTGCTGGAAATGAGGTTTCTGAAGTTCAAAAAAATGAGTTGGTCATGTCTGTTTCTGTTCCTGTGTCAGGTGTGGCTTCAGTCTTTCTCTACTTCATTTGTTGTTTGGGAAGTCTATAAAAATATTACAATTTTAACATGTTTTTTGTACATGAGGTAGCTTAATGCAGGATATAGATAAGATGATGCTAATTTATCTGGCTTCGTGAAACCAAATGTGAAATAATTATAATACTGTTTATGATAAGTTTGGCTAGAATTTTTCATGGTGCAGCATACCTATGCTTTTGTATTCCTGTGTGAGGAGGTACATTTGTGGATTTTAGCTTGATTTTGGTACTGCTTAATCTTGGGGGGGTTGGTGTTATGTAGAGCAAGTGGATTGACCAGTGGGATGCTAAGACAGATCACAGCTCCACATGAAATCGAGCTGTAGTAGCTCAGGTAATGATACAGTTATTCCATGCATCTGCTAAGTTGTGTAGTAGCTATATGTCAAGTAACAATGTTCCAGTCTCAAGTAGGAACTTTATTCCCAGTCAGTCATCTTTTGGGTCAGTTTGTAGAACAAAAAATAGAAGGTAACTTTGATTTTGGGCTAAAGAAGATTTATTTTGGTTTGGGTTTTCTCCCCCCATTTTATAAATCCTTGATAAATTGTACTACGTAGAATTCAGTACTTAAGTATTTTCCCTATGGTACCAATTAGCATAATAATTTTTCCTTTCTTTTAAAATTCAACACTGTTCCATTTGGAAGATTATTTTACTACGTCACATGACTTCTTTGCAGATAGTTTATTAGAGGTCTTTCTAGCTGAGTAGTATCATTTATTTGGATCAAGTAAAGATGCAGATTTTTATTTTTTTTTAACCTATTCAGGAAGGAATTGGAAATGAATAGCAATTTAGACTGCAGCATGTTGCTTTGATTTTAATCTTTGAGTACTTTTCTGCTAATTTATCACCAAAAAAAAAAATAACTTAGTAATTTATTGTTAGAAGCAAACATTAAAGAAACCTATTAAGCTACAATGTTTATCTTTATTTTTTAAAAGAAATGCTAATCAAAGCTTTTCTTATCATTTAGAGAACGCAGACCTGTTTCTAAATAGTTTGTCTGAAGTTTTGTGGCTTTTACTGTAAATACAATACTGACTATTATTCTTTTCTCCTAGAATCATCTAGTCCCCCTGAGGTACTACCACCAGATATGTATTTAAACCTGAGATTCCCCACTGAAGTGAATGAGAGACCTTTACTGTCCTTTCTGTCAGATGCACCTGATTTGGTTAGTGGTCCAATGTACATAGGATTAAAATACATTTTAAGTATACTGTTTGTCTTACCTCATGAATTTGGGTTCTTTATATCTGGATGAGTCAGTTGTATAATACCATAGGGAAGACTGTAGTTGTTTTGTCTCCAAAACAAGCAAGCCTTTCAACTCGAAGTGGTAAGAGGTAAACACACGAAATGATTAGCAATGTACTGTAAACAATGTATGCAAAACACATACTGTATAATTCTTTGTAATCTTGTTCTTGTTTAGAGTGAACATGAATATATCAGTGTGATTGACATTGAAGACAGTGACATCCTTAACAATTTGCCCATGATACCTGAGTCTGCAGAAGAGAGAGCTACTGCACAGCAAAATGAGAAGTTTGAAATTCCATCTACTGCAAAACTTCATCACATGGCAGCTTCTGTTACTAATGCAATTCCACCTGAGGCACTTCAGAAGAAAGGTAAACCATTTTGTTTTTAAATCAGACAAAAAAGCTATACACTTTTGTTGTAATACTCTTACCTCCCACAGAAAACCTGCAGCCTTTCCCCAACTCACCTCCTGCTTTTTTAGTCTTACAGATCAAAACTTTTATACATTTTACTTCTTTTGTGACGATTCCTGCCTCCTAAAACATACTATTAGGAATAGCACAGCTATGCCTCATTACTTACAGTACTTAAATGTTTGCAGTTTATTCAATGATGTTGGTGCACTCTTTTTTATTTCAAGATGATCATCTGCAAAATGCATCAAGCCAAGTGCAAAAGGAAGATAAGTCAGATTCTGCTAGAGATAGTGTAACTTGGAACATAATACATGAAGAAGACATAACTTTTCCTTCTTCAGAGCTTCAATCCAAAGTGATTGGCAAAGAATACTTTTCCACAAAGCAGCAGGAAATGGATATACAATTACAGACACTACAGAACATAACAGAAAACATGGAGGAGGATTTCAGAAATACCAAACTGGTGAGTTCTGACTGCTGTTGTGTCTGAAACAGTTTATTTTTTAACTTCTTTCAGCTAAAGACAAAATTTACATTTTGGAATGATGTATTTTCAAATCTGCTTAGTATTTTTTGAGAGAGATCAAGAATAATATACAGTTCTTTCACATTTAGTGCTGCATTTATTGGCTGACATGGTTACTTACAATGGACCAAATGCTGGCTGGAATGGTGATGTTCTTAGGGAATGGGCAGAATATATTTAATTTCTCTGTAACTGGGAAAATGGAATAGCACAAAAGTTCAGGCTGAGCAGGAGACCTTTTTGGCAAAGATTTCTGCAGTTGTGCCTTTGCAGAATATTATGTGACTATTTCTGGAACCTGTTCCTATTTAATTCATAAAATATTTGCATTTTTAATGTCTCTATAAATCTAAATATAGAAGTAAAATAAATGCATTTTGGACATAGTACATTTGGATGATGTTATATATAATTCAGGAATTACTATTTTATAGGTCATGACAGAGATAATAAAAAGTTAAAAATTTTCAACAGACTGACCTTTTAATACTCTATCTAGTTTAATTTGCCTAAAACTTCAGGTGTGGCAGGCTTTAGGTGTATGTGAAATGGGGAATGCTGGCAATTATTTCTTCACATTACTTTAACTTTTTTATTAAGTTTAGAGCAAACTGGGAGTGACTAATCTAAGAATGAGCCAGTAGGTTCTGATTTTACCTAGCTGGTAAAAAAAATTTCATTTTCTTTTCCTGTCAAGAAAACTAAGTCAGTTTCCAGTTCCTGCAGACATGGCTTAATACAGAATGAGTTCAGTAGCACTGTGTAATTCTACAGCATCTACTTTTTGTATAATCATTCAAATTAATAGTGTCCATTGCCTGTCCTTCCATATATTCACAGAAATGTAAGGACCTCATTGTGTCAGCTACACACAGTTATTACACTAAGGTGGATTATTTAATCACATCCTTCATCAAGGTGATTATCTAGCCAGATTTTTAAAAGCCTGTAGTTAAAAAAAAAATACATCCTTCATATATCCTTTCTTTGTTTCAGCATTTCACTGCATTTGCATTTTAAAATTTCTTCTGGATATCTAGCCAAATCCTGAAGATAAACAGATTTTCTTTTTTGCCCTTATTTCAGCGCACACCAATGTGTCATTCCTTTATAATACGTTCATATGTATTAGAAATCAGTTTTGAGACTTGTTCTTTGTAAGAATAATGTTCGGTAAAATGTCTCAGTCTAGGTTAGTCAGTTTTTAGTTTTCACTTTCTAGTTTTAAACTTCAGGAAACTCCTAACTTACGAAGAATATGGAAATATTTTTGTTTCTATGGTTTTTAGATAAGATACCTTGGAAAACTTCAGCTATTTTAAAAATAAAAATAATGTGATCAATAGGAGTAAAACTGTTCACAAGAATAATACGGTTCATATGTATTTTTCTCAGAGTAAGGGTCCAGAAGGCTGAACTCTTTAGATTAAATGAATCTACTTGAGCTACTTTGATTCCTGAACTATTTTCTTTGTTTTTAATCAGGATATTCCATTAAAATGTTCGTAAGATTCTGAGGAAAAAAACATATTTAAAGCAAACTTTGCATGAATATCTGTGGTATAACTCTCAGAAATCCCTTGAAGAATGTATCATTACTTATTTTTTGGGTTTCATTTATAGCTAGTGAAAATAATAGAAGATTTTGAAATGGCTGCCAATTCAGACCTTGGTGCTCGTCCTTCATTCTCTGAAGATGCTAGAATCATTGATGATGGTATGTATTCAGGTATGTATTCAACAGAAGGATAGTAAACTTGCAATTGAATATTAAACTTGACTAACTTTTAATTACCACTGAAGTTTAATGCAATCCCAAAAGGTGTTATTGAAATATGCACCAAAAATCAAAAATAGGGGAGAGAGAAATAAAAACAAAGGTAGAAAATCTGAATATTATGGGTTCTGCTTCAACAAAAATGCATTTGAAAATATCTGTATACTTTGATCTTTTCCAAAACCATAATGTAGGACTTGGGTATAGAATTTTAAAGATGATAGTATGTATTTCTATTGTATCATAAAATCAAAACATGGTGCTTATGAGTGCTTTGCTTGCTGATATAAAAGGATACGAAATTTGTCCTCAGTTTTCTCTATGTATATAAAGAAACTTTTTTCATGCATCTTTGGTGGCTATTTAGTTGTAATATCTGCTGATTTTAGTAAAAGCTTCCATCAGTTTGTTTGCTAGAGCTGATGTATTGAATAATTTATTGTTTATATAACAATTGACTATATAGTACCTATTTACTTATACCTACTGTACTGTGCCAAGAAGGAGCATGCTAGGGGTACATACTTCAGATCCATTTTACATTCATACCAAAACATAGTCTAATCTACTTATGAAGTTAATACAAAACCAAGTGGTAGAACCAAATCATGGCTATATCTGTATTTATACAAAAGACAATATTTAAGATGTCCATTAGCCTCACACAGAGCAACTCATGGTTTAGTCTTTTTTTTCACGTTGTCCTAGTTTCGGCAGGGATAGAGTTAATTTTCTTCC
>NW_008795938.1:1548081-1553223 GCF_000699145.1 Aptenodytes forsteri
CTCACTTTTACTCTTCCAATTCTCTCCCCCATCCCACCGAGGGGGGGAGTGAGCGAGCAGCTGTGTGGTGCTCAGTTGCCAACTGAGGTTAAACCACGACAGTCCTTTTTGGCACCCAACGTGGGGCTTGAACGCATGACCCTCAGATTAAGAGTCTCAGGTTAAACCTGAGGTTAAGTCTCAGGTTAACGGAGGTTACTCAGCCTGAGGTTGAGTCTCAGGTTAAGTCTGAGGTTAAACCATGGCAACAATTACAGGACTGGTACATACATCACAGCTCTGGTAGTGCCCTTTCATAGGGAGGCACAACTGATCTAGGTTCAGGTTGTTCTAGGTTTGACAGATAAACCTATATATATGAGTGATAGTTTTTGCATTGTGGGTTTTTTTTCATTGGCCTACACTAATTACTATATTTATTATTTTTTCACAGAATCAGAACATTATTTGAGGGGCATGATTTTTGAAGATGTTACAGATCATGAAAAGGAGGGCTTAAACTTGGAATATCCTGTACCCAGTTATACTACATTGGAAGTACACTCTCCTGCCTCAGCAGCCTCTGCTTCTAACTTTCCCAGTGGCATAAAGTCATCTTCTGGTATTTTCTTTAATGTTTATTTTTCCCTTTTTCTCCTTTTAAAAAATCTTTCACGTTTATTTTTCCCTTTTTCTCCTTTTAAAAATAAGTAAACCTTTTCTTCCTGGTGTAATTCTTTCTCATTGCTGTTATACAGAAGGTTACGTAATGCCAATGAGCTCATAAAAGTCAGTTGTCAGTCTTTCTAGATTGCATTATTTAGAATGGCTTCATGGATGTGCATTGGTAATGAGTTTATATGTTACATGACGGAACAGTATCACTAAGCTTTGAAAACAGTTCAGCAGTGAATTATACTTGCAGTCAAATTCATCATTATTGAAGGAAAATTACTATCTTTGGGTCTATTTCTGAAACCCACCACTGTGCTGTGATTTGTAATTATTTAGTTAAGTGAACGTGACTATAAATAGGCACAGTGCCACAGAACACTCATGGCTTCCTCCCAAAGCTGTCTTTATTATCTCTGTCATCCTTCTGTGTTCTCGAGAGGTGAGATTTCAATTAAATCCAGCCCACATCAGCAATATAAATTGTTTTATATCACTATACAGTAACTACTGGCTGTGTCCTAAAACATTATTTTATGAGGTCTCATTTCATTTTGCAAACTGACAGTAAATTGATTTTTGCAATTATGAAGACTGCAGTAGCATTAAAAGGAGGAGGAAAAATCACTATGCAAGCAACCTATTGCCTGTGTTTAGAAATGTAGAGTGTCTTATTTTGTCTGCATATTGCTTGCATTCAAGCTTCTAAAAATGGTGTATACTTTGTACAGGTGAACATGCATTTGACAGTTACATTTGCAGCAATCTAGCTAAAAATGTGTTAAAACATGGTTCCTATATCTGCATACAGCAGAATTGAATCTCAAATGGCATGCATATCCAGATGAATTTTACAAACATTAATATACTTACAGTTTTCTCTTTAAGTATAAACTTGTTACTTGCAAGCTAAGAAAACTATAGGTGATACTAAGTTGGAACTATAATTATTTGAAAGTACAGTTTAGCTTAGGAAGGATAATAGTGCTTTTCCTTCCAAGACATCCGTACTGCTCTTCAGCTGCATTTCCTGAATTCCAGGAGTTCGTAGCCTGGCTTCTTCAAATGTTAATTTTCCATAAAACACTGTATGGTTAATTGGAGTATATAATTTCCAGTTAGTTGGAACTGATAAGCTTAGTTTGATCATGGCAGAAAACTGACAACAATGATCTCGTCTTCCTAGCAAAACTATCTATGTCAGTCAGGCAGCTGTTAGTTAATGTTCTCTGAAGGCTTTGTATTAACTTGGCAGTTGATGACATGCTGTCTCACAGGTCATTAAGGCTATGTAGAATATTCATTTATTTTTAGTGTCAACATATTCAGGTTGATATATTTCTGTATTTTATTCCATAGGCTGTTTAACGTATGTGGTGTTAGTTTGTGTACAAGTGCAAGGCTTTTATTAACAAAGACTGTTTCTGTTTCAGGCTTTCATGTATGCGGAGATCTATGTGATAGGTATGTATTTTGAAGTTGGTTTTGTTGAAAATTCATTTACTTTAAACTCCTACCAAAAAGGGGATTGTCAAGGTGGAACTATCACATAAAAATCTAGGCATTCATTTTCAAACTGAATGAAAGCCCTTTTATTAGTTAACTTCAGGCATTTATTCTGACTTTGGTAGTGCCTGTTAGATTTACTTCATACAAAAGCTGCAGAAGCATTCAAAGTTGCTTTCTAGTTACAAGTAACAGAGCTGTTAATGTAGATGCTGCTATTGTCTATGTGCATTTGTTATTTCTCCTATTTGCAAAACACTGTTTTTGAACAAGTACGGGTAACTGCTGCTGGTAGCCATCTACTGAGGCCAGCTATCACCAGAAAGTTTTTGAAGTGTTACCATATGAACAGCGTAAAGCAACAGACTGAAGATTTCAAAACTGGAATGATCTTATGCATTAAATAAAATGGTCTGACATACATAGTTTTTACTGTTAACTGCTGTTGCTCTTCTGGATCCAGTTGTGCAGTTGAAAACAGTAGCTGCCTTCCCTTTCTGGTCATTCTGCTCAGTTACCCACCCTTATTCTTTTGCTTGAAGCATAGCAGTAAACTGAATGGTTTAGTTTATTTTTAAAGCATTTTAAGTGAAACTGCTTGTTGTGACTGAAGTAGATTAGGGAGTGACTACATAACCTTGAGGATGGGTGTGAGGCAATAAACTTCAGCAAATGGTGATTTTTACCCAAAGGAGTAACTTGAAGCAACTGTAGCTTGTAATCTGTGTGAGATTTGTTTTTTATTGAGAGCAACTGATTAAAAGAGAGGAAAGAAATGGGCAGAGTTTAGGTAAAACTATTCCCTCTCTCACACTGATACTTGCTCAGAAGGTCATTGAGAGTTGGGGTTCCTGAAACCGCTAGCATCCCACAGCCTTGTCTCAGCATGGGCAGCAGTACAAACCCTGTGGGTACTCCTGACCTTCTAGGCTGCCAGGCTCAGCCTCTTCTGGGTCAGCCATGCTCACACACCCCATTGGAGCTCAGGCAGTTCAGCTCTGGATGGGGCCATATTTCTGGATGGTTTATTCAAAGACCTCTTTGCTGCAATACCCCTGATGTTAGTCAGGTCTCACTCATTCTGTCCCATTGACGCTGGGGAGCTACAAAGTTGGCTAAAGTGTACATGACGACAGTGAAGCTAAGGTGATGGCTGGTAACTTTTTAAAGATGGTGCATCTACACACATTATCCAGGTATTGCTTGTGTGCACTAACACAGTGAGATGTAGGGGAAAGAAAATTCAGTCCAAAGGCTTCTGGTAAAACAACCTGAATACTCTTGTTTTAAGCATAAGAGGAAGGATTTTAGCTTGTTGTTCTTACAGGCATGTTCTACTTCAAATTAGTAACATTTTTTTTCCCCTGTCTACCTTTAAGCTCTTTAGAAGATCCTCTGCAAATTACTGGTCTGAGTGGTGTTACTGACATCGTTCGTGACCTTGTAGTAGAAGGTGATGTCTCTCCATTGGAGCTGGGCTTTACAAAAATACAAGCTAAGAAAATCTCTAGGTAATACCATGGCTGTTTTTTATTATGTGTTAAATAAATCATTTTAACACTGGTTATTCTTCTTATAGCTCACACCGTGTAAACAATGGAAGCAAGCATGTGGTTTGAGTTGATGTTGATGGGACTAGTATTAGAATTGTTTAACAGCCACTATTTTACTGGCCATTATTAAATCATTACTGGTTATTCTTCTTATAGCTCACACCGTGTAAACAATGGAAGCAAGCATGTGGTTTGAGTTGATGTTGATGGGACTAGTATTAGAATTGTTTAACAGCCACTATTTTACTGGCCATTATTGTCAAATGTGCTAATTGGCTTTTACTATTTTGTTTTTAAAATTATTTTCTTCCTACTTGCTTGTTCATTCTTCTACCAGGTATAGGCTGGAGCACAACTCTATATATACAGCAGATACCATTCAGCCAAGGGAACTGGAGCCTTTTAAGCAGTACTGAAAGACAAAATAGACATTTCCTGATAGTGGCAAAGCAGCTTCGGAAGCTACCAGCCCCAGACTGCAGCTTGTCATGCTTTCCTCCCTGCTGGAGATGTCTACACCTTCCTAACTATCAGTTATAAAATCAGCTGTGTTCTTTCCTGAGATAGGTTGAAATTACAGCTGTTTGCTACTCTTGTTTGTGATATCAGTTGCTTACAAGGCAAAAATACAGCTGTTTAGGATGCCAATCTGTTGCGTTGGTGCAACAGTTCACACCAGTTTAAGATACCTGTTTCAGGATGTTCTAGTGTAGTGCTCAGGTTTACTTGTTCTAACGCTTATTTGAATTGTAAAGGGAGCTCAAGAGCTTCAAATCTAAATCTGCACAGATCATAACATCCTTGCGATCCTTTGAGAATTCCAAACACATTAATAATGACTACATCAACATATAAACGTTGCTAGCTG
This sequence comes from Aptenodytes forsteri, assembly GCF_000699145.1. NCBI lineage: Eukaryota > Metazoa > Chordata > Aves > Sphenisciformes > Spheniscidae > Aptenodytes > Aptenodytes forsteri. The sequence continues at coordinate 1,552,660 of NW_008795938.1, forward strand.
GACTGTTTTGTGCAATTATGTGAATATTCTCAAAATTACTGAAAACTTCAGAAAGGTATTCAAGTAGTATTTAAGCAAACCTGACCAAAGACCAAAAGACAACTCAGTTTCATGTACTTAATTTCACATAAGACTCTGAATACTTCTGATAGTGACACTTCCCTTTGCCATAAAGTAAATCATCTTCAAACGTGTCAAAGTTCTTGAATCCCTTGAGGGTTTTAATGCTTCAATCCATAAGCTTTCAGTTGAACTGCAGCTACTAGAGATATCTTATTTTGTTACACTCTCATCTTCTGTTGATTCTGGAATTATTAGTGCCTGCCAGTCATGAAAATGAGGGGAGTTTCAAAATGGGCTGCAAAAAATGAGGCATTTAAAATTGAAACACTTCTCTTGGAAAATCTCATATTTAATTTTTAGGTCAGTGCTTTTAGTTTTACAGTGAAGAAAATATTTATTACCCAGCTGCTTACTTTAAAGACTACTGCAAGGTGAATTAGTAACTATTTCTGAAGAACTCTGAGGATGAAGTTATGTTAGCATTTCTTATTGGCTGGGGGT
>NW_008795938.1:1553316-1563882 GCF_000699145.1 Aptenodytes forsteri
TACACTCTCATCTTCTGTTGATTCTGGAATTATTAGTGCCTGCCAGTCATGAAAATGAGGGGAGTTTCAAAATGGGCTGCAAAAAATGAGGCATTTAAAATTGAAACACTTCTCTTGGAAAATCTCATATTTAATTTTTAGGTCAGTGCTTTTAGTTTTACAGTGAAGAAAATATTTATTACCCAGCTGCTTACTTTAAAGACTACTGCAAGGTGAATTAGTAACTATTTCTGAAGAACTCTGAGGATGAAGTTATGTTAGCATTTCTTATTGGCTGTATATTTTTCTGGTTAGTATTCTGAGTTAGTGTTTTTAAAATTACTTTGTACAGATAGACTTGTGAAGGAGCTCATAGGTTGAGGAGGAGGAACAAAAAGTATGATAGAATCTCACTGGTCTTTTTTTCTTTTTAGATACTTATACGATACACACTTAAAAATGGAAGATTAAAGCAAAATTATTTGCACTTTTTTCTGTGCCAGTTATCCTATAAAGACAATAACAAATGGCCCACATTTAAAGCGTTGGTCCTATTATCTGAATGTACTTGACAAATAGAAGAAAAATTTTAGGAAACGTCTTGGAAATGTGTGCCAGGATTTTATGAAGTAAAATTTTGCAGAAGAAAATTTCTCTGTTGTTCATTACTTATGCTTTCAGCTGAGTCAGAATTTTAAAGGGATTGCAGTATTTTTATTATGTCATGTGTAGCTGCCATTGTTGGCAATTTAAAGGATGTGCTAGATTATTTCCCATTTACATCTGCTCTCAGGGTTCATGACTCTGCTGCTGGACATTCTCAAAAAACAGAAAAGGAGAAGAAGGAGATACAAGCGTGGATGAAAAGAAAGCAAAAGGAAAGAATGAGAGAATATGTGAAGAAACTGGATGAACAAAGACAGAAAGAGCATAATCCATTCAATCTAAGAAAGAATGTGGTAAGAATAACGGGTATCTTGAAGAGTAACTGTTACGTATTGTACAGCTGTTTTGTTGATTGTTCAGGTTAGATAATATAAAGGCTGTTGGTGATTTTTTTTTTCCTATTTTAATGTTGGTTTTTTATATGTATAATTTTACTTAATTGGAACTGGCCATAGTTGTGTCAGAAATGATCAGTAAGCAAATATACCAGTGTTCTTCACAGGCTGCAGTAATGACAATTGGCTGCAGGTGGCAATTACGACCGTTCCCCCAGCTCTAGATTCAGGAATTATAGTCCCCTTACTGTAATGGATATAGCTGTAACATTCACTGGTAAAAGCTGTATTTTGTTAGGGAGTGATAACTACAGAAGTTGAAACAAGATGTAAACACATCTTTACATCTTCCCCCGCACCTCCCAAGAACACCCAGTGAATTTAAAAAGCAGAGTTCAGATGCCAACATCCTTTACAAACGCGATGGGATACTGAGGGCAGCCATCCTTCTCATTCACACACACAGAAGTGTATGCAATTACAGAGGGTCAGCAGAGATGTTAGAATATGGCATATATCTCGAGTATCTGATGCATTTTTTTGTTGAAAGCTGGTTTCAATACAGGCTCAGCAAACAACCCCTTGCCTCTCAGAATTTTTTTGATTTTAAGTTTAATTAGTAAAAGCACGTTTATGGCCTGATAAATCTCTTCTGATCTGCACTGTGCTGGAAATAACTGAAGGAAAAAAAAAAAGGTACAAAAGTAGTTCAGGAATAATCCGTGTTAAGTCTTAAAATACACATTTGTCACCTGGATACCTTCAGGACCTGAAAAGACACTGCTGGCTCAGGGGAAGCTCCAGTGTTACAGGAGATGAGACGTAGCAACAGCAAATGTATCCCTATACTTTTTACTCATCAGTTGAATGCAGGGTGTGGTGTAAGTTCTTTCCTGCTGAAGCTCTACTGGTTCTAACTCCCAAGCAACAAACATGTAACACACAAGTTTCCTGTTACTAAATAATTCACTTGTATTCACTTTTAGAAAGAGTAACAGCTCTCATCTATGAAATACAGTATTTCTCCTGGTTTTAAACAGTCTGTCAGAGTTGAACCCGGCTGCTCTTTTGCACGTGTGTAGAGAGAAGTGATTCAGAAAAAATGGGTCCTGCTCCTCTCTCTCTTTCCTGTATTACCAACCCATAAATACATACTTTTTGCTTTTTTTATAGGCTTTTATCCTGAAATCATTAGATGGAGGGATTCTCAGCTTTTGGTTTTGGTTTTTTGGTTTTTTTTTTTTTAGAAGAAAGCATTAAAAAATTCAAATTGTACTTTAGCAAACACAGGCCAAAGTGCAACCTTGCCCTGTTTTTTAGATTAGTTATTGTTAGGAACGTCACTGATTTTTAGGAAACTGAAGGTGAGGCCATCTGAAACATTGAGCTTGACAGTGAAGACATCTCCTTAGGAATGTTGGTGTTTTAAGCATAGGAGCTATGGAAGGTGTGACTGCAAGCTTTCAGTATATTTTTAGAGACTGGAAGTTTATAGAGACAATCTTATCTGAATTTTCTGGTAGGGCCATATGCTTTCATATTGTTTATCATTCTGGAGAGTGTCTTAAACAGTAACTTTCAAGTCAAATAGGTATATGTTTTGAGAGTGAGAGATTGGAATGAGACCACAATACAGAATAAGTTAATGGTTATTATATTTTCTTGCACAGCATTGTAGTCTTACTTCAAAGGATATTAAATTATTCCAGAAGAAGAAAGAAGAAAAAGACAAGTAAGTTGCTATAAATGTAACTCGTGGTATTCTTATTTATATATTAATCTTCCAGTCTTAAGGAAGAGGTAGTTTTAACTACCTTGTCTATGAAACTTCAGATATGAATGGCATTTCAACCAAAAGCTTAAATAATTCATGTTTGCTTTACCATTTAGGACAACTCTGAACATGTTTCATCCTTTGACTGTATTTTTCACATTTTAAATATCATTTTTTCGTTCCCGACATTGACTCATTCATTCTGTCAAACCTATCGTTAGTAAATGTTTTAGCTTTTTGCTAATGATCTTAAAAGGGTTAGTGTATCTTCTCTGAAATTGCAAAAATATGTTCTTCTATCCTGGTTACCATGTAGCCTTACGAGACTCACAAGCCAGCTGCAATTAAATGAGTGATAGCATGAGTTAATATGTAATATTATTTCTCCATAGAGCCCTGTTATCTGAACATCACAGTATGAGAATATCACAAGCACTTTCTCTGATGAATGAAATGTTATCTGAAACAGTGCTGTTACCTGCAGATGAACATAGAGCATTGTCCAGGACAAGATCACATCAAGAGTACAGAAAAAGGCGTATGGCATCTACTAAAGGGTAACAACTTTAAGCATTAACCCTGATCTGATTTATTGGTGTCTTTACCACACTTCAAATTTGTCTGCAATTTGTAGCTAGTTGGTATAGGATTAGCTTGAGAGAAGCTTTATATTCTGGCAGAATCAAAGATACACTTTGTCTGGATCAGATCTTCAGCTCCTGTAGCAGTCGTCTTAGAACCATTAGTGCAAATCTTGGAGGGAGCCTTAAAATGCCTTTCAGAGCACAGAACAAGCCAACTCTAGAGTCAGAGGTGTAGTCAATGTCCTAACCCATTCCACTCAACAGCAATTCCACCGGACTATAGCCAGCAGCATAGTTAATGATCTGAAGAGCATCTAGTAATGATCAAGAAGCAAATAAAAATACTATTGTGCATGCATATAGACTACTTAAATTAGAGTTTAGCAAACTAGATTTACTCTCTCCCTTTCTAATTTTTTTCATTACCTAGGATTTTACTTGTTCTTTCTTCTTCCACTCAACAGCAATTCCACCGGACTATAGCCAGCAGCATAGTTAATGATCTGAAGAGCATCTAGTAATGATCAAGAAGCAAATAAAAATACTATTGTGCATGCATATAGACTACTTAAATTAGAGTTTAGCAAACTAGATTTACTCTCTCCCTTTCTAATTTTTTTCATTACCTAGGATTTTACTTGTTCTTTCTTTTGCACTTCAGTGCTTATTGCTTTTTGAGGAGATGATGATATTTGAGTATTATAAATTGGTGAATTTATTCTACTTGATGGCCTTAATGTCACATGCGTGTCTATGTAATCCAGGTGTATATTGCAGTATACTTTTTCTTCTTCTACATACAACTTTATGTTTTCCAGAATAATAGGAGTGACTGTGTACATCAGATAATCCTGTAACTTCCAGACTTAAATATTTCTGCATCTCTTTTTAATAGATAAAGTTCCAGGATAGAGCATTAAACTGAATGTAGTCAGTGCTGTACTGAGCCTGCTGGTGGTATCCAAGGGCAGTTTAAGTACGTCAGCCCTACCAGAATCAGAAGCACTAAGGAATGTCATGCAGGAAGCCACCTTAGGAGTGGCAGTAACTTCTAACTAATAAATTTTGTTGGACCTAAACTGTCTCTTTGTAAAGCAAATGTGATATGTCTTCACTGTGATTGCCAGCAGTTCTGGTGAGGCTTGTTGGCCCCACAAAGAGCGTGTGATGCTGATCGTCAGCTAAGTGGGCTGCAGGGGATTTCTGTGGCCTTTTTGCCTCGTCTGAATAAGCCATGTTAGGTCTAAGTTGTGTGGAGGAATGGTATATGGTGGACAGTGGTAAGTATTTGGGCTTTCTTGTTGTTTTGTTTTTTTCTTGTTATAGAGGGCATCCGAACAGTCCTATTCTGTCAGAAAGGAGCAGAATTGCTGCCAAACCCAGCTTTGGTCAAAAAGTACACCGTTTCACCCCAACTCTTGGTTTAACACAGTCCAGGGGTAAGAACAGAACTTTCTTAATGAAGGCACATACTGAAGATAATCTTCAAGTTACAACTGGATTTTGGGAGGGAGGAGCTTTAATACCTATGTAGAAAGCCAGACTCACAATCCTGGAGGTTTCCTGTCCTGAGGCTTTTGCAACTGTGCTGTCACTGGCCCGTTAAATGATGAGAGTTACCTTTCCCTATAATCTGTTTCTAAACCCAAAGTAGCTTAATTTGCCATAGCAAGAGTACTGTGTAATCCAGGAAGCAAGCTCGCAGATGAAAATTTTGAAGCATCTTTTGAGTAGTTTTGGTCTACTGCGCTTAACAGAGGAAATACCAGGGAATTGGTATTATTATCTTATTATTGTCTTTCCAGGAAATGCCTGTATGCTCCTACAGAAAAGTACTTCCAGAGGAAGAATGAGAAATGCTGCAAGCTGTCCTGTTAATTCTAGACACTGTAAGTTACAAAGAGCGATGACATAGTGTTGTTCACCTACATAATACAGGGGAAGAATAAGACACACAGAACACATTTCAGACTACATCCTGGGTAGAATTTGTGCAACACAGGCCTCAGATACAGCATTAGTTTAGAAGAATAGAAATCATTTTTCCCCCACATAAAAATCCTTTTCATTAGAAACTTGTGAAATATTTTAATCAATCACCTCTGTTTACCTCCTAATGGTTTTAGCCAGATGGCAGTTCCAAGATTACTGAAGCAAATGTGCTAGATTTCAGTGATTTCCTGAGACAGGCATTATGAAGTCATGAGGGACAGAGGACTTGAGTCTGTCTTTCAGCTGAAACCCACAGAGAGAGAGTTAGTTAGCGGTACAGTACACAAGTATTGTGCCTCTTCTTTACTTTCTATGCTGCTTACTTTCTGAGCTCTTTAAAGCAGGAATTGTCTTTGTTATCCCTCTGTACACTATTTAAGATACTATTTTGTCATAATGTTAGAGTGTAAAAATTTATGACTGAACTTTTTTTTTAATTATTTTAGTGATCTTTTTTCCCCTCTGCCTATCTGTGTAGGTCTGGATCCACAAAAGTTTCCTCACGTAAATGTTTTCTCCTAATCAAATTCTTTAACAGATGCAGGACTTGATTCCAAGAGCAGAATTTCTGATCAGACAGAAAAAGATTGAGGAGGGAATCAGTCTGAAACTTAGGAAATACTGTGGGTTGATTCCATTCTCCGTTACACCAGAATTATACTAGTGGCATAACAGAGATCCTATTTGTCTAGCCAAATGTCAATTTGAGTTGGCAATGCAGGAAAGGGAGAGAAGCAATAGTAAGCAGATAGGCATTTTTCCTGAATCACTCACTCACCTCTACATGTGTGAAAAGTCATTCTCCACCTCCTTTCCATACATTCTCTTTCTAAACTCTAAATACAGGTTGATCTTTCTCTGATTTCACATCACCTTCTTGTATCTGTTTCTCCAGTATGTCCCATCACTGCTAAGGGTTTCACTAAAGTTCCGTGTCTTCTAAGAGGCACAAATCCAGGATTTATATAGTTTTATTCCTCTATCAAATAATGTAGCAACGTCCCTTTCTGGGGACTGCACTACAGGACCTGGATGCTGTAGGCACCGTGCATAGTCCTGTTCCACTTCGTGTTCTGAGCTGGGAAGACAGTTCAGAGCATGAGGCTGGAAGGGACCAGCAGCATTTTCTCGCTGTAACCCCACATCAGTTCAAGATAACAGGGCATGCTGTGTTTACGTACAACTTCAATTCTTAGAACTTGGAGCTTCTGTTCTTGGAGAAGTTTCAAGATATTCAGAAGAAAACAGCAAGAAATGTTACAGTGCTATGGTTGGCTTGTTTTCTCCTCAGCTGCTGAGTACAAAGTCAGCAGAACATCAAAACAAAAGCCTCCACATGTTGCCGCTGCAGTTCAGACAGAAGGTGTTGATCAAGAGACTGATCGAGACATAGTAAGTCCTTGGACTGTGCCTGATGATATCCAAAGAATACTTCAGGATACTCATGACTCCTTGTTTCAGGTAGGATGTCTGTTTATTCTAGGAATTATTTGATACCTGCCATTTAACACTTTGTTTACTTCTGCTTTATTTAAAACCTGGTTCTCTATTCAAAACGTGTGGGTGGGATAGATGCAGAGGGACATAAATGATGGTGAGTCAACAGAACGACATTTTGTGTTTACAAGCAAGGTCATTCTTGTGAGCCTTGAAAATGAATGTTCTTTGTAACTGTAGAGGCATGTTGTCTGTCCAGGCAACAGACACTAGTGGAGTGCATAAACAGGAAAATAAATTGCATTTGCTGCAGAATAATCAGATACATAACTTGATTAGGACATGTTTGAAAAGAGTGGGATCATTTCTACTGGCTGCATAGAGGTCTTGTCCATGAATGATACGCAATGATTCAGCTCATCTTCTTTTCCTCCAATAGGCCTCTGCACCGCAGCCTGTGAGTTTCTCTCCTCCCGGCATTATTGACACTGATGGTGTTTCTGAAAGCACAGGAAGTATCCTCAGCAAACTGGACTGGAATGCAATTGAGGCTATGGTAGCAGATGTGGAAGACGAGTGAACAAAATTTCTCAGCTGCTGGGCAGTGAATGGATTGAGGCTTGCATTAGTTTTCTTCTTCAACAGCACAGAAACTCTCACTGCTTTCAGTCTTACCTAGATGAAATTCAATTCTGTAACGTGTAGTTTGCTTTCCATATGTCTTCAAGGCAACAAGAACTAAATAGAGTTGGTAAATGCAGACCAACAGTCTTAAACAAGAAGGGGCTACTTTGCCCCTCTCAAATACCTAAAAAGTTTTATCCTGTTTTAAGAGCGCTGCACAACTGTTTTACCTTTGTATTTAATATTTAACATCATTATGGATGAAGTTATTTTTGTAACTTACAATTGTGATAAACTGATTTAATAAACGTGAGTTTATTAGTTTCTGCTGTAAAGTGATTTACACGCAGAGCACCGTTATTGCTGTGTACCACTGTGACTGTACATGTGCACGTGCACCACCCTTGTATTTTAAACCCAGCTTACTTGTACAGTAGTTTAGAGAAATCTTAGAGTTTGAATGACTGATAGAAAGAGGTACAAGTAGTCAGGCAGCAATAAATGATATACAGACTTTTGTTAGAAAAATCAGACACCAGTATAAGACACTAAGGACAAGTACTTACCAAGGTAAAGAAAAATATCGCTGTTCATCCATCTACATAATGGTGTTGTGTTAGAGCTCTTCTAGCAGCCCCCAGATGTTTGTAGAAAGAACTCCCATATGGTCCGTGGCTGTCAACTAGTTGTAGTAGCCTGAACAAATGCAGCTGTGGTGACTCTTTCTCAACAGCAGTATTTTTTTATTTTTGTAGTGAAGAAATTTGCATTTTTCATGGAAGTCAAAAGTGTGTTAAGTTCCAGTGGTTAATTACTGTCACCCAATACTGTAATAGTTTAAAGAAAAAAAAATTTACATGTTTCTGAGTGAAGCTGCATCTTGGCAAAAATAAAGAAATACGGTTCAAAGAAAGCCTGCTACAGGATTACACGTGTATCAGGATAGAATTGACAGTTTCTGTAGGCTCAGAGGTCAAAACTGGCTATGTGTTCTTAGCAGTCCTCAGAATCGGCACAGCTTGTCCCACAGGAGTGGCCAGAGTGCAAAACATGGTACTGGGAGTGATCATCTCCAAATGAAAAGGGCAAGTACCTTCAAAGAGCCAGTCCAAAGCATGAAACTGTGACTTCACTCAAAGGCTCAAGCTGTCTTTCTCCAAGGGGGCAGCAAAGAAATCATCAGTAAGTACCTTCTGTTCCTGGTGGAAAAAAACCCTGAAAAATCCTGTTTTAACCAAGTATGAAAGTCTCCTTATGATCACAGCCAGCTGCGAGAAGGAAGAGAAAGCAGTCAGGGACAAGGCAGTGACTCATAAACCTTGTCCTAAAAGGCTTGTGACAACTGTATCATACTCGGCCTTTGTTTGGGATGGTAGTTACAGCATCACAGTCATTAAATGTTAATGGATGTGCTACGATGCACAAACATACTAAAAATAATAATTTAAAAACCACTCTCCAGACAGGCTTGGAGATAACAAACGTGGTGGTTTGCTAGCAGTTGAGTTACACAGGTTACCACGACAGCGTACCTGCTCCCCTGAAGGGGCTTTACTTGTTTGTAAATGAAACGTGTTTGTAAAGCATCCAGACCTTGACAGTAGATGGCTGAGGATGAAAATGTTCAGGTAAGCTGCTGGGGGGGGGGGGGTTGGAGAAAAAAAGGTGTAAGAATGCTGTTTATAAAAAGGGTGTTTGAAGGACCTTTACACTCTTTCATCACGTATCTTACTCCTTAATACTGTTTGGGGTGGTGCAGCAGTCGGATATAAACAAAAGTAAGGATCATTCCTTACTGAGGGGTTGCAGGAGTAAGGTGGCTCATCCATCCATTTCTTCAAGCAATGTATCTCCTGGTGCTAAAGGAAGAAAAAATGCAAATGAGCAGTTCATTTAATTTTAACAGTGGCGAAGGACATCTTTTCTTTAACTGCCTGCTGATCCGTGGCATCACAAATCACTAAGACAAGGGCAGAGAGGCAGTTCGAAGACCTCCCAGCCACGAGGTCAATGCTAAACTTAGGCGGTGCCCGAGATGCGAGGGAAGCGGGCGCCTGGGCAGAGCTGCACACCTGCAGAGTCACAGCAGGATGAAAAAACACTCCGATGCATAGGAACAGGGTCATCGAGGGCTCGCTCTTAACCCTGCTGCTGCCACAGACTCGAGGGGTTTTTTGCACTTTCTCTTCTTTCATGATGCTTTCCTTTTTAGGGCCAGAGGTGAAACTTTTCGGTATGTCTTTTTCTGAGAGAAGCAGGTAGTCCTTTTAGCTCTGCCAATCTCTAAATGAAATTTTGAAATACACATTAAGAAATACCTCCAGGAGGTGTCTGCTGTCATAGAAGCTACGAGGATCAAACAAGTCAAAACCCGTTAATTTAACTCCTAAAATCATTGCAGCCTTTTAGAAAAAAATTTTAAAATATGTTTTTTCTCTAAGGTCCCAGTAAGGATTTATAGTCAAAATGCAACTGTATATGTATTTACAAATCCCACCTGCTTTACAATTTAGTTGCCTTATTATTATATTAACTTATCAGGTTCAAAGTCTCTCTTGCAGAGTTGAAATAGAAGTTAATGCTCGTGTTAAAATTTGAAGGCTTGACTCTCCACAAAAACAAAACTATAGAAGCTGAAACTTTGGAAGAGGAGGAAGTTGGTAAATACCATTTTCCTTCTTTATCCAGCTCACCACCTCTCTGCTAATTTTGTTTTGAAGTCTGCCTTGTATTTGCCATCCCTTTTTTTTTGGTCATAGCCTCTTGCCTCTTTAGGTCATAGAATAGAATCATAGAATAGTTTGGGTCATAGAATAATCATAGAATAGTTTGGGTTGGAAGGGACCTCTGAAGGTCATCTAGTCCAACCCCCCTGCGCAGACCAGGGACATTTTCAACTAGATCAGGTTGCTCAGAGCCCCGTCCAACCTGACCTGGAATGTTTCCAGGGACCGGGCATCCACCACCTCTCTGGGCAACCTGGGCCAGTGTTTCACCACCCTCAGCGTAAAAAATTTCTTCCTTATGTCTAGTCTAAATCTACCCCCCTTTAGTTTAAAGCCATTCCCCCTTGTCCTGTCGCAACAGGCCCTGCTAAAAAGTCTGTCCTGGTCTTTCTTACAAGTCCCCTTTAAGTACTGAAAGGCTGCAATAAGGTCTCCCCAAAGCCTTCTCT
>NW_008795938.1:1564630-1566321 GCF_000699145.1 Aptenodytes forsteri
GAAGGCCACTAGGTTGGTCAGGCAGGACTTGTCCTTGGTGAAGCCATGCTGGCTGTCTCGAATCACCTCCCTGTCTTCCATGTGCCTTAGCATAGCTTCTAGGAGGATCTGTTCCATGATCTTCCCAGGCACAGAGGTGAGGCTGACAGGTCAGTAGTTCCCCGGGTCTTCCTTTTTCCCCTTTTTAAAAATGGGTGCAATGTTTCCCTTTTTCCAGTGTCCAGAGACTACACCTGACTGCCATGACTTTTCAAGTATCATGCAGAGTGACTTGGCAACTACATCAGCCAATTCTCTCAGGACTCCAGGATGCATCTCGTCAGGTCCCATAGACTTATGTATGTTCAGGTTCCTCAGGTGGTCATGAACCTGACCTTCTCTAATGTGGGAGGGACTTTGCTACCCCAGTCGCTGCCTTGAGGTCCATCCACTCGAGAGGTGTGGGACAAGAGGTTGCTAGTGAAGACTGAGGCAAAACAGTTGCTGAGTACCTCAGCCTTCCCCTCGTCTGTTGTTACCGGTTTGCCAGTTGTGTTCATTGGGGGGGTGCACTTTCTTTGACCTTCCTTTTCTGGCTGAAACCTATAGAAGCTTCCTTTTCTGGCTATACCTATAGAAGCCCTTCTTACTATTCTTGCATCCCTTGCCAAGTTCAGCTCCAGCCGTGTCTTGGCTTTCCTGACCCCATCCCTACACAACCAGGCAGTGTCCCTATACTCTTCCCAGGATACCTGTCCCTGCTTCCACTGCCTGAGCATTTCCTTCTTGCCCTTTAGTTTGACCAGCAGGTGTGTTCTCCCCTTCACCTGCAGTCTGATATTCCTTTGGCAATCTTCCTCTAGCCTCAATTTTCCTCTATAATTCTCTCTTCTGCTATTGTCCTCCAATGAATTCTGTCTTTGGATGTCCTGACTCACAAAATACCTCTCCCTCCTTCTGCCAGTCAAGAAAACAGCAATTTTCTTTATCAGGTTCTTATGTAAATGTGACTTCCACATGGTAGTTTTCCAAGCATCTGATGATTCTTTGGGGTCAGTGATTCTCTGGACCCATGATGATACCAGCAAGACTAAGTTCTGAGGGCAGGAAATAAAAAAGAGCAAAAGTGGGAGATCAAAAACCAGTAAAATGCAATTTATCAGAGGAAAAAAGAGTAAATAACAAGCAATTCCAATGAACCATATATTGTATTTGTTCATGTAACGGTCATATTCTTCCCCACCTCCCTCCAGACTTTTGCCAAAAACTTGGCAACAGCACTAAATGTGCCTGTTATAAAATTTAGAAGTTACCTGTTTCATGCTTTTGTTTACAGGTTTGTATCTGTTGCACATCAAATGTAGAAATGTTCTATCAACACAGGAAGAACAGACAGAGACTCAAAATATGAAGTAAGTTTCCTTGTAACAGCAATTTCCTCATTTGCTAGTGCTCCTGGGAAGCAGAAAGTAAACATTTCTCACCTTCCCTACATTAAACATTAAATGTCATTACCACGATCAGCAATAACTAGGCCCGTATTTGGAAATGCCTGCACAGAAATACTTCATTTAATAACCCGTATCTAACAAGCATTACATAAACGTCAGTGAATCCAGTTAGGAGTGGGAGAAGCACAGCCTGAGACCAATTTTATGAGGTTCAACAAGGACAAGTGCCGGGTCCTGCACTTGGGCCACAACAACCCCATG
>NW_008795938.1:1567177-1601910 GCF_000699145.1 Aptenodytes forsteri
CTCGATGATCTTAGAGGTCTTTTCCAACCTCAATGATTCTATGATTCTATGACACTTACACTCTCTCATGTAATTTCTAAGCACTGCAGAACCAAAGTGGATGGAAGAAAGACACCCAAATGAATCTATTATGCTAACATCTACCTTTCATAAGCATGTAGACAGCATTGCATTCTCTTCAAAAGTGTCACATCCCTCTTCATCCAAGAGAAATCCACAATACACCCCAAGTGAGCCCTGTGTTAAAATTTGGTGTTATGTAATGAGGAAAGCAATATTTTAGAAATTGTATGGCCATGTCATTGTATGTTGCGCCAAATAAAGGTGATTTTTTGTTTGTTTTTCAAATGGGAGGGAAGCAGAGCTGTTCCTTCCAAGTAGTGAAGGGTTCTGTTGTATCAAGAAAATAAACAGCCTGTCTTTAATTATTTCCAACCTGAAGTAAAAATTTTGCTTATGCAACAGCTGATGGTCACAACAATTTCAGGACCACTTTGTTAGAATGAAAGGCTGCAAATGGAAAGTTAAGCTGAAAGCAGTTTCAAACACAACCACCCTTGAACAAAGACTTCTCCGCACATGGTGCTGTAGCATGCCACAAGGTCTATGGCCAGACTCCTACTCACCGTGTAGACTCTGAGGTGAGGTGATTTCGTATGACTCAGGCTTTGGATTGTCATTTCTGTTGTTTTTTATTTTCTTCAAAGTGATCTTACTATTAGAAAAAAGTCAATAGATTCTCAAATTGGTTGCTTGTTTCTCTAAGAAATAACAAGACATTAGTCCCCTCCCCATAAACTACTCTGAAGATAAAAACAAAAGTTTTAATGCCCATGAAATAGCAATCTCTCTCTCACAGCAGTTTTCCAGACAACAATGTATTGGTTCATAGGCCACACCTGAAAAAAGCTGTAGATGAAAGACTATGATAACTTTTCAGCCTCCCAAAGTTGTGTTCCTTATGGTAAATTGCCAGCAAAGGAGTTGAGCGTCCCTCCCAGTTGAGGGAGAAAGCTGCACAGTATTTTACCTTCTGCAGCAAAAGGCCCTTTCATGGCTGGGATTTGATGAAAAAAGATGTATGAATTTATGTCTTGTGCTATGAGGCACGTATCTCTTACAAAATGTCTTAAGAGCGTAGCCTTTTTTTTTGTTGCTTTGTTTTCATAGTAGTGACTTGTCATTTCAATTTTATTGAATGCAAAACAATCCAATGTTGTGCTGCTGTGAACAGAAGATCTCTTCTGTAAAAGACGGCTCTAGCAATCTTCCCCAGCCATGAATTTCCACAGGTCACTGAGGAACTTTGAGAGAAGAAAATGTCCCAGTGATAAGTGGACAGAGAGGGATGTAAATCACCATCTCTGTTATTCTCTAACTAGACTAGAGCAGGTTTCTGTGCAGTCAGAATCTTGAAAAGCATGGAAAGCTTCCTTCTGTTGTCCAGGCTGTTGACAGAAAAGGTTTCTTGTTTTAAAACACTTTATGTACTGCCTGATTTTGGCTCTAGGTGTAAGGAAACTGGTATTTATTCTAACAATATTGGCATTCTCAATTTCCAGCCATTCCATGAAGACTCTTCAATGTCTCAAGAACTGCATCAGCAGCAAATAATAGTGTGATGGAGACGGGCTATTTTTACTTAGAAAAGTGAGATGCAGCCACCTCAGCAATGCTCTGCTAACGAAAAAGTTTAGAATTTCCTTAAAATCCTTAACTCAGGGTAGGCGGCTACAATGGTCTTCCTGATGACTGAGATAACCTCTCTCTATCATGAGAACAGATTTCAAGTCAACATGGACACAGCAGAGTGATGCAAGTCCAAGGCATCCTTCTGAGTCCAAGAGGAGCAGTTTTAACACATACAAACAGGTTGGATACTGTATTAGTTGGAGTATTTTGATGTTCTGTTGATCATTCTTCTCTGAGAATGTAACAGTTGGGAGGGAACAGTAGGTGATGATTTCGCAGGAAGCAGGTCAAAAAAAATTCTCTTCAAAAAAAGACTGTAGTGACTTAGGAGCAAACAATGCTACTCTGTATGAAAAAAATCCTTATCTGTAGAAATATTCTCTTGTGAACCAAAGTAATTCCTTTTTTTTTGGAGCAATGCTGATGTAATTGGATTTCCCTCTGGTATCTCATGAGCAAAGGGAGGTCCAGAATTAGTAGGAACATAGTGGCATGCTGAGATGAATGGGAACACCTCTTCCTCTTCTGACTTATAGCAGGAAAACTAGCAAGTAAGTTTTGGAAGATCTCTGAAAGGCTTGACAGAGGTAGTGTACTGGCTCTAACTAACTACAAGATGAAAGCAAAATAGGAACGCTTACTTCTGGCAAAGCCACCAACAGCAACAGTCCAATCCTCAGCGGAGCAAGTATCCCATTGGTCCTGCCAGAAAAATTAACAGAGACGCTGTCCATCTGTGAAAGGAAGACAAGAGAGCGCCGCATGGCAACTTGCAGTTGGCTGAGCCTTGGACTGAAGGGCTAGCTCCGAATTCCGTCTTACTGTACTCTGTGAAGGTGGCATCCATCTGTTTTCCAAGTGTCTGCTGGAGAGAGATGCAGAGGGAGGGAGGGAGGGAAAAATTAATACTAGCACACAGTCCTGTTTTCATGAGGGAACTTCTGATTTATCTGTTTGCTTGTTAACCAAAAGGCTCTGCACAGAAGCCAAATAGAACGTTATGAAACAGATCAGCTGCAGAAAGATGGAAATATCAATTAGTTAAGAAAATACATATGGAAATACAGAGAAGGAAAATGTGGGAAATAGAAAATATATATATATATATAATCTCATACATACTTAGTTAGAATAACCTAATAGAAAAATGAGACATGGAGGAAAAGTATTTTAAAAAGAAGGGTTGAATTTTTAGAACAGCTCAAGTGGGACAAGCTACAGCAATTTTCATTTTCCTAAAGCACAGTTAACAATTTTTTGGAGTCTTACCCAGAGAAACCTAAATTCCCTTTATAGGTCTGAAGGAAAATTGGGAAATAGAAAATATATATATATATATAATCTCATGCATACTTAGTTAGAATAACCTAAGAAAAATGAGACATGGAGGAAAAGTATTTTAAAAAGAAGGGTTGAATTTTTAGAACAGCTCAAGTGGGACAAGCTACAGCAATTTTCATTTTCCTAAAGCACAGTTAACAATTTTTTGGAGTCTTACCCAGAGAAACCTAAATTCCCTTTATAGGTCTAGCAGTGAGACATTTCCATCTGACTGAAAGATACTGAAGTTTCACACCTTTAAGCTGGAGGAAAAGTATTTTAAAAAGAAGGGTTGAATTTTTAGAACAGCTCAAGTGGGACAAGCTACAGCAATTTTCATTTTCCTAAAGCACAGTTAACAATTTTTTGGAGTCTTACCCAGAGAAACCTAAATTCCCTTTATAGGTCTAGCAGTGAGACATTTCCATCTGACTGAAAGATACTGAAGTTTCACACCTTTAAGCATAAGATTATTTCATTGGGTTAAATCATATATATAGACTTAGAAACTTGAATTTAGATATCCTATATATAAGAATGACTGTTTGAAACAATTTTTTCTATGTTTTGTACTTCATTTGCACACGTTTTACATCCTAATATATGTTTTTGTCCTTGGTTTCTTTGGTAGCTCCAACCAGAAAGCTGAAAAACCCCACAACTAACTTCTTCCAAAAAAACCCCTTTCTTCCAGGAAGTTTAAAAAAAGAAAAAAAAAAACAAAATGCAAAACAAAAACCACCCACAAACCAAAAACAGATATTGAAAATAACAACAACCACCAACCAAAAATCCCAAGAAAATTAAATAAATAAAATAGGAAGAGGGAAAAGTCAAAGCTACAAAAGTAAGAAGATACTACTTTGACAATATTTATTCTTTAATATGAAACCTTGATTTTTAAGGAACTCGGAGAGTAATAAAGAAAATGGTACTTACCATTGGCTGCCTTTACGTATACATACAGCAGAAGCCTGTCTCTTTGTCAGAGCTCTGGCTGAGATGTTTAAACTAAGGGACTATTAAAGAGATGTCAAATTATGTGAAAAGATAGCTTAAGATACACAGTGCTGGCACCTGTGTTTTATTTCCAAAAATGCTGCCTCAGTAAAGAAAGAGAAATAGGTATATTTCAAGGAAAGGTAGTTGCATTTTGGGCTTCCTAGCTCCTCAAAGTCACGCTCACATCTTCTGAAGATGGAAGAGAGTGTGTTCAGCTGTGGAACAAGCTACTTTAAAGATCCTACACAGGCTTCAAGAATTGTGCGTGGCATTGGAACATGTACATAAGCTAAGTCTGCACTACAATTTGTAAAATTTTGTAAGAAAAAGGAAAAAATCTTCATTAATACCTACTACCCACACAATAAATACAACCCTGAAACTTGCTTTTGAAATCATACTGCACAGCTATACGTAAGGCATCAATAGACTACTCTGATCCTCAACTTGAATATTTTCAAATAAGCTAAAATAATGGAAGGGTTTTTCTTTTTCTGATGCATAAAGACACAACAAATAGAAGGAAGGCAAGTTCAGGAAGTACTCAAAGTCGAAAAGGGCCTGCTGATAGAAATACACACCTTGCGATGACCAACTATGTGCACCCTCCTAAAAATATTTAATGTGTCATTTAAGGAAGTGGCCTGTTTGGGTGGGTTTCTCAGCCACCATTTAAAATTGAAGGTAGGAAAAAATTCCACTAACCATGGAGCATCCAGTACTAATCAGAGTTGCCCAAAGAGAAGAAGTAAGTGTGTAGAAGGCTGTACATGGCTGGTCTGGAAAGCTTGGTCTGGATGAAGAGGTCAAGGCTGAACACCCAGACTTAGTGACAACTTCTGCCCCAACTATTTCACATGGATTTCCGTATGAAGGGAAGGAAAGGAATCCTCTCTCTCTCAAGCAGAGCAATACCTTCAAAAGAAATTTGCTTTCTAGGTCAGAACAGAATCCTCCCCCTTCCTTTTAGTGTTTTGGTTTTAAAATACCACTGATACTTTGAGAACATAGCAGATACATAGACCCGCTGGAGGAATAAATTATTTAAGGAATAAATTTCTGCCTTTCCAGAAATCTCTGACAACTGGACACAAGTTTAATCAAGACATCACAGATGCTGATTTTGACAAACTGAGTTCTAAAATAATTTTTTGTTAAAATTCTGAGTTTTCCAACCTGCTACTGAGCTGGTCAGAACTGAGAATTTTATACAATGTATAACAGCTGTTGGATTTTTTTAGAAAACCCCACTATGTGCATCACGATTTTTTTCCAACCAGTACTTTTGGACAGCAAATAAAAAGAATTGATGAGGAGTGATCCAAATCACAGAGAACTTGGTATTACATGAATCTGACCTGCAGATTGGTACGTGGAGATGAAGTGGTACCATTCAGAACTGCAGGGACGCATCATAGAATCATAGAATCATTGAGGTTGGAAAAGATCTCTAAGATCATCGAGTCCAACCATTGACCCAACACCACCATGCCCACTAAACCATGTCCCTAAGCGTCTCATCTACTCGTCTTTTAAATACCTCCAGGGATGGGGACTCAACCACTTCCCTGGGCAGCCTGTTCAGGACAGGAGACCTTCAAGGCTGACCTTGAATTTGAAAATCCACCTCCACATGGGACTGTTCAGAATCAAAAGAGCTCTCATGAATCTGAAACGAATGGATTTTCTCAAGGAATCATTACACTTTGTTTGCCTGTGCTCACAGAGCACATTTAGTCTAAGGAGGAAGCACAAACCCATTGAATTTCTCCTCTACGCATATATTTCTGGCTTACAGGAATTTAAGTGCAGTTCAGGTTCTGTATTACCTCTGTACAAGCGTAAACCCTAACAAGAGAACTAAACACATGAAATAAGAGACAGAAAGAAGGCTGTTGCCCAAAGAAAGTGTAAGTCTTCAGCCTGTGCTTGTGAAGTCAAAATGAGAAGCAGATGATCCCCTGTATGGTTTCTCAAAAATAAACTGTAGTGACTTGGACTGTTTCCAACAAATTTTGTAGCACTCTGTGGTTGGGAAGAGAATGGCAAATAAGGGATAGGTAAAACAAATTCAGAAGCTATTTTGGGAGAAAGGAAAGGAGGAAGTGCATTGAAAATGAGCTGACTGAAAAAAAATGATGTTGGGGGAGTGAAGTTTACAGCCAAAGCTAGCAGTTGAAGCGATGCCCCATGCAACATGGTTTAGTGCTCGTAACTACAGCTTCCAAAAGACAGAGGCTACATTACAAACACAGAAGTAGTATCCTGTTTAATAATCAATCCCCTGGGGAGGTGGGGGTGGAAATCAGCTACAGCACCATTGTAGCTCTTAGGAAGCAGGATACTTGTTTTCAGAACAGAAATACGAGCCTTTCAACACAGTTGCACTAAATACACTGATGGAGAAAAGCTCTTGCGAAGTCAAAGCAAATTTCTTTAAATAGTCACTGAAATAATGAGAAATACGTGCCACTCCGTGTCACAAACTGTAACTGGGACAGTCAGTTATTTGGTGACGTACTTTTGCAACTCCAGTGTCGTAGACTCCCTCACCTGGACAGATGATTGCCAAAATGCACGCCACACACTTGCACAGCCACCACGCTGGTGTTGGGTTGCCTGAGCTAGCGCTGTTCCGCACGGGATGAACTCTCCCCTCCCACCCCCTCGGTTCCCCCCAAACCAACCCTCAGGCTAAGGAATTTTTTGAGGAGGATGTTCAGAGCAGACACGTAACAACTTGGGTAGCTGCAAGCAGTGTACGCAGTTGCACGCATGCCAATGAAAGCTATTCCTTCCTAATACAGGGAACTCCAAAATTAGGTGAGAAACCACATCTGAATCATGTAGAAACTAGAAACGATGTAGTTATGTCTGATGGGTTGAACATAGACTGGCAAGAATTCTCTCAGAATAATCAAAAAATTGATTCCCTGGATGCCTTACAGGTGCCCCAGGCATATTTTGAGCATTGTGAGCACAATGAGAAAGGGATCAACGAAGTGTATGCGCATTCTAGGATAAAAACTTGCAAGCTTCATTTTGGAAGGGTCCAAACTGAACTCTTAAAACATTTATTTTAAATAAATGAAATATGAAAATACTATGAATTTATTTGTATATAACAATAACACTTTAATATTTAGTCAAGGAACCATGAAATCTAAAAACTCACTACTTACATTAAGAACTCACCCATTACAACTCAGTACTTTAATGATAAGATGACAAATTCTCTGAGGGATATGGAAACGCTTGTATGATTATGGTGTGGCTCTTCGGTGAGTGGAAGCAAACTAGGATATAGGACTTGTGCCTTGGGCTCTCGCTACTTCTAGGGCGTGAGACTTCAGGAGTGTCGGGCACATAACAAAAGCATGAGGTGTTTCTTTCAATTCAACTCCATTAGTGTCTGTCTGGAGCTCGGCTGGAGCTCGGAGTTAAAACGTGCTGGCTTTACAGTAAGGGTCAGTTGAACTGGTCCATTCATTACCCTGGATCCATTCATTAACACCTGCATTTAGGCAGAACATCCTGCTGTTTAACTAGCACCAGATGAGTCAGACTTGATTACAAACTTTTTTGTCATGAGCCACAAACACATTGAAGAACTATTTCAGTGCTACAAGGTATTTCATGTTAGAGCTAAAGTTTAGCACAACCTAATTATTCCACAGTAACAATATTCTTACTAGTGACACCACAACAGCAAAAGTAAGGCTAAAGTTTGACTCAAATTTTAAAATTTTAAATAGCTTTTTCAATGGCCACACCTCACTAACATACTTATGCTGAATATTGCCCATGCCTACCTTTATACATGTTAGAGTTGTTAATATAAGCAATAAAGAACCTCAAAAAAATACAAAAGGGTATTACTGAATCATTTAAAAAAATACTTATTTATAATTAAAGTTTTGTCAAAAACTATTGTGATCTTTTATAGCTGCAGATAATGAAAATACTCAAGAATTATTCTGCAATTTTACAGTACTGAAGTGGAAGATTAAAAATAATAATTTCATTCTTATTTATTTAGATTGTGGAAGTGTCTGTGTTTTCTTAAAAAGTACAATATGGCTAGTGTTAATCTAAAAGCTTGACAACGTCCCTTTGTTAGGTAAGCTACCACAACAAGTTTCCATGCACAGAACCTGTACTCAAAGGGAGAAAGCAAGAAGAATAAAAAAATTCAATAATCATTAGTCATGTAAGTAAAAATCTACAGCCATACAGTGAAAAAATACTACAAAGCTATGTCAACACAAAGGAGTAAAATTCTGTCACTGTATCAATTACTGCACTGCAGCACTTCTTTTTTTAAAAAAACCAAACAAACATTTTTTTAGTATAGAAAAATCCTTATCTTGGTACGTGCTGTTGCCAGTAATGTGGTTGATGTTGGTAAAACTGCGACTGCTACTCAGACCATACAGTGAAAAAATACTACAAAGCTATGTCAACACAAAGGAGTAAAATTCTGTCACTGTATCAATTACTGCACTGCAGCACTTCTTTTTTTAAAAAAACCAAACAAACATTTTTTTAGTATAGAAAAATCCTTATCTTGGTACGTGCTGTTGCCAGTAATGTGGTTGATGTTGGTAAAACTGCGACTGCTACTCAGAGGCTGAGCACTGCACCGATGACAGCCGCAACCTTGGGCTTTCTACTTCATGCTGCTGAAAATCATCAGCCCATGCTTATACACAGCTAACAGGAATTTGTCTCCCAAAAAAGGAACACCGCTACCTTTTTTTTTTCACAGCAAGTAATCTGAATGTGTGTGATAGGCAAAACTAAGTATTACTCTGGGTGGTACAGAAGGGGAAAATTCAACTCTTAGCTAGTGAGAATCTTATTCGATTTATTCAATAATCTACAATTAAGTTTGTATTATAGCCAACAGATCCCACCAAGGAGCATGTATGCCCTTTGGAATATCACACAATATAGTAATGGTCCAAATCCTCTCAACTAAGACAACTTTAGACTTTAGGTTTCTATTAATTATAATTTCTTTCTGATAATTTTATTCCAATAAATACCAAGCAAATTGAAATAAAAAACCTTCTTTGCTATTGGGAAAACCACGTGAACAGGAAACAATTTGTTTATGAACAAAGAATTATTTGTATTACCTATTAAAAATAAGATGCTTTAATATAAATAGCATCAGAAATGGCTAACAGACAACTTCATTTTAAACTGCATCTGTATGAAATTCTTGGTTTTATCATTTGGGAGTTTCCTTGTGAAGTATTTTCAACTCTTTCTAGTAGTAACATGTGACATGTCATACAACCCCTCCATTCTCAAAGTATGAATTTCCCACTATAAAAGCTGCTCCTGGCCCTGAGAAATATAGTATTTCATTGTTTGCTACAAAAATGTCCTGCTTCCAGAGCTGCAGAGGAGTGACTTCTGCTTTTTCTACTTCTCCCTACTTTAACAATACCTATCTTAGCCCAAGATGGCTTTTTGTACAGTGAAGAAAACACCATTAACAGTGAAAACAAAAAGGTGCTAAACTATTTGTTCAGAAATATTCCAGTGGTGAAACAGCAAAAAGGCATTTCCCATAGGAACAATTACTAACTAGATTCTGAGGAGTTATTAATCATTTCAGTTTAATGGTTTTTTTGTACATGAGAATATTTTGGAACACTGTTACTATTCCTCACAAATCGAATAACGTATTAGAATTCTGCAAGCTAGTTTCATAAAAAGAGCCTCCTACCATAAATTAAATTTGCAAAAGAAAAGAAACATAATAGAAAGAAAGATTTACTTATTGAGGAACACCTGTTTTAGATAAATACATTTGAAAACACAGCAGGGTTTAACAGTCCCCTAAAAAGTTTAGCTGTTTTAGATTTTTTGTTTGCAAATATGCTGCTCTTCTTACTCTCTAGGAAGGCAAACTGCTTATGAAAGGCTGTGGCAACGCAGTTGAAGCAAATGCTTCTGAAAGCTTTCAATAGCATTTTTTCAATTTACAAAATGTGAAAACATTTTTCAATTAGTAAAAAAAATAGTCTAATATACAAACATTTTTTAAAAAAATTCATTTGTGAAGGAATGTAGCGTTATTACCCAGACACATACCCATTCACTCCTCAGATACTGGTAGCTGTCTCCTCTTGACACAAACCTCTCTATATTAACCCAGAGAAATGCGTACATGGCCAGTTAGCCCAAGCAGAATAGTCATTCAGCTCTCCCCAAATTTAAACTATCATAAATTACCATTTGGACAGCATTAGAAAGAAATTGAAGCATACAAGGAATAAACTATAGTTTCTTTTTATATCAAAATGTACTCTTGAAAATGTGTTTGGCACAGTGCTAAATCATATAGTTAATACTAAATATTGCAGGATACAATAAAACCCTGGAGTTAACTTGTGTTTACACCCTTTTAAGGGATAAAAATAAAAGGATACCAATTATTCAGAAGTCAGCCTATACAAACTGTATAAACAATATTTTATGTCTTGTTTTGAAAACCACTGATATAGTAAATTTTACATAAAAGACTGCAAAATAATATAAATGGATTTAAACAGATCTTTACAATAAGAAATTCAAATGGAAACAGACAAGTAACAAAGAGAAGTAAAAAAATTTATTGCAGTATTCGTTCCACCAGATTTGCTGGGGATCCCTTTTCTTGTATTATTTCAGGGTGACCTAATACATCAAAATCTACATTTACAAAAACTCCTCCTGCAGATAGGTCATAGATACTGCATGCTTTTTTTTTCCTTTTTTTTTCTTTTTTTTTTTTCTTCAACAGAATAAATTATATATCCAGGAGATTCTGCCATTTTACAGCCTGGAAAAACAATGCTTCCCTGGAAACTGGGCTAAGCTAAAGAAAGCCATCCGCTGCTAGGTTAAACTCCAAGAACACTTTATTAAGAACATTAACAGACTAATTTCCAACATTCACTTGTTTATTTTTTTAAACAGAAAGTTTTTTTTTCAAGATATAAACAATTTTTTTGTTAAACTATAATACAGTGGGAGTAAAAATGAACTGAGAAGTTTCTGCTGCACAACAGCGAAGGAAGCTCCCACAAAAATGTTTACCAAACATTTCCTTCTTTTTTCCCGCGTCCCAGGTTCCATTCTTACTCTTCATTTAACTGATTTTTTTTTTGCCAGAAAGTT
Organism: Aptenodytes forsteri; assembly: GCF_000699145.1. Taxonomy (NCBI): domain Eukaryota; kingdom Metazoa; phylum Chordata; class Aves; order Sphenisciformes; family Spheniscidae; genus Aptenodytes; species Aptenodytes forsteri. The sequence goes on from NW_008795938.1 coordinate 1,578,368, forward strand.
GATATTTCAAGTTTTTCTGTTATTTCAATTCCTGTAAATTTGGCTGCATGTACAAATTCATTAGCTGGAAGTTCCATCCTTGGCGGCATACAGCGATCGTAAAGTCTGCACAACTTTATTAGTCAGCTTATTAGCACTCGTTAGAGCAATTTTTTTGTAAATAATGTCTGACTCTTTAATAGTGTCTACCCAAGGCACCAGTTTGCGGCCATCACGGCGCTTAGCCTCAGTCCAGGAGCCACTGTAGGAGCCTGCCATCCACTGAACACTGAAGCCATTGCTGGTTTTCTGTACTACTCTTGCAATTTGTGGTCGGTCTTTGTACTTTGGACAGCAAATAGCGATGACATCCATGACATCAACACTTTCATTCATCTGTGCTGCCAACTCCGTAGAGTCTGAATTTCGTTTTGACCTTCTCAATGACTAAAACATTGGGGGGAAAAAAGACCAAGTGTTACACAAAAGAACTTTAGTGAAATTATTGCTTTTATTGCTTTTAATCCCTTGACGCCGGGAGTTGGGATTTCCCGGCACACATTCCATTGCCGGCAATGAGACGCACCGCGACCGCCAGCGCCAAGGGGTTAACATATCCTTGTAAAACCACATACTCTTAATTTGTACCCGTGTCTTTATCTCTTATTGATATATAAAATTATATATACACATGAATCATAAAGCTACATAAAAACTTGGCAACAATAAAAAGGATAACACACAGTACATTCCAAAGGAAAATTAATAACTTTTTATACGGGATAAATCTCATTTTCTAGTTTGTTTTTTTTTTTTATTGTCTTTTCTGTTAAACTTTCTACAAAAGTTGTATAAACGGTTAAGTAGAGAATCTCTATCTACAAAATGCTTTCTTTCATGTGGATTACATTACTTGGTGTACATTTAATATAATAGACTGACATTTATAAGCACATAAAAATCATTTTACGTAATACGCTGCGAAATACGTTGACTCCTCCTCCGCCTCACCCCTGAAGTGCCTCCTCCTCTATCCTCCCCATCACTTTCATCGTCCTCTGTCTCAGCTGCATTGTTTTTAGGGCTGCCTCCTCCAAGCAGCGAGGTAATTGCTTTGTTCCGAGCATTTGTGCTAGCTGACACCTCTCCATCTTCTTCCTCTTCATCAGGATCCAAATGTTCCATAAGGAGCTTGAACTATTAAAAAAACCAGATTAGTCCTCATTGTAACTTTAAAAATAGGTATTTATATCACACTACATTAAATAAAAAACAAATGGCAAGGTAAAGAAACAGGGTAAAACAAATGGCAGACAACTTCAAACTTGAATAGCTTGTGTTTTATTCTACAAACTTTTTACTTTCCTCTCTTTTTTTAGTAGATATGTAAAAGCTTTCTTCCTGTGTTTCCAGAATTGCAAGTTTTCTCTGATTGATATTTAAAGATTGTGTCTGTGTGTGTAAATACACTAGATCTACACCAGATCTAGTCTCCGTTCCTATGATGGAAACAGTCAGGGATAAAGTGAACAAGTTATATGGGAGAGGTATACAAGATGGATACCAGAAATTAGAAAATACTCCCACATAAAGATGAACACCCTTTAGTTGAAATTAATTTTCATTGTGTTTCAACTTATTATAAGTCTTTGAAAGATAGTCCTGCTAAACATCCTGAAAGGCAGTGATGAGTGAATCAGTATATCGCATAAGATTACCAGGAACTTAACATTTTGAAATGTTCATCCAATACATCATCATCTATTTTCAAGTTTATACTGTGTTACCTAGTTTGAAAGGATTTCAGGTTTTCTGCAAAGCAACTTTACTTACATCTAAGTACTGTTTTACTATACTCCTCTTCACTTCTTCAGTGATCTTGGAATTAGCCATATCACTCCGCAGAAAATCCAGAGTTTGTTTTGGATGGAAATGCACTCCTGTCTTCCTGTTTATCGCTTTGTCATAAACTTTTGCAGATTCAGATGGAGAATATTTCTGTATTTTACTGTTTAAAGAAGCAAATGGGAAGAGCTTTTAAGGGAAGTCCAAAGCAATTTCAAGGAAAAGCTTTTAAAATCTTCAAGTAGTTATATTTTCATCAGTCCATATATAATAGACATCCTGGTAAGAAATGACATAATTGTTTTTTCTAAGCCAAAGTTTCATTACATTCAACTTACCATGTTTATGTTTTTTCTCTTACACAAATCTATTGCTTAAACAATTAGTTACAATCAACTTTAAAAAAACCAACCTTCCAAACTTAATCCTTACAAAGAACTCACTAGATAACAAGATGGCCTATTATCTAAATACCCTTACCTATCAGAGAATCCACAGAGGTTCTTTAAATGCTGTTTCAGCATCAAAAGTAATAATATGCCTTGGGAGACATTTGCAAATTCAATTAAAGGAGCTGAATTTTCTGGTAAACATTTCATCACAGCATTTATATCATTTTCTTCATCGGAATCTGAATCAGAGTCTACTCGTTTCCGTAACCTCCGAGGCTTAGAAGCTTCCTCCTCACTTTCACTCTCAGTACCACTGTTACTGTCACTCTCAGTTTCCTCATCTGATGAAGGTTTTCTTTCCTTTTTTTTGTCTTTCACCATAGACTGCAAGACAGAGAAGTTAACACACATTCCAAAATTAGAGTAAGTAGCATCATGTACATTTCTAAAAAATCTTTCCAAAATCATTACTGGTTTAAATTAGCAAGAATTGTCTGAACAATGTTATTAATTTATAACTTGATATTCAAAATTAAAATTATTTATGGCAAAAAGATGCTGAAAAATTGATCCAAAGCCCATATTTTTTGCAAGGTAGGTACAGAAGAAACTGAAGCAGGAAGTACTCCGCTGGCATGTTATTCTTAAAAGACTGCTCAAGTTCGTTAGCAGTGACAGTAAAATGCAGTAGAAGGCCAAATACAATGAATCAGAAAGAAAATTCTGTTTTTCTTTCACCTGGATATTGTTTCTGTGTGTCACATAGATTTCCATATGTACTTTGGTACAGACTAGTCCAAGCTGGTTTTAATCCTTGTCTCTTAAAATTCTATGACACTAATTACACTGCTGACCAGGGAAACACTCAAGTGATCATACACAGTATTAATAACAATCAGTTCTACTACTTCTAGAGCTCCAGAGTTTCACACGTGCATTATTACTGCACATAGTACGATTTTTCATAACACAGAATTTAAGGTGTCCTAAGCAGGATCTCATCCTTTCTGTGCTGGGTGCTACACACTGGTCCCCATACTGAAGAATGTACTGTCTCTGTCTAGCAAATTAAAAATCAACCTTGGCAGGGTAAGAATTCAAAGCAGTGTACTTTCCAGTCATCAACTCTGACTCATACTTACTAGTCAGACTGGACATTCTAGAAACATGTTTGCTTCCTGGCAGTTTGCACCTTCTACTGTTAAAGTTATCCAAGAAATGAAGACTCTGAAGTCTTCAAGAAACAGACACCTTTTTCTTACAGGGTTGTGTATTGCCATAACAACAGATACTATACCATGACTCAGGTTCTTATATGCTACCTTAAGAAAAGACATATTGTGCACTCTTTTCTTGCAATAAACAGTGTATTTAAAGTCTCTCAGGCGACACACATGCAACTGCCATCAGCTACTTGACAGCAGAATAGCCAGCCAACTGGATTTTATTATTAAAATTATACAAACAACCACGATAAACTAGTATTTCATGATGATTCTGGGTTCATGTGTTTCCAGATGCATGCAATTAATTATTATTCAGCCATATCAGGAAATAATAGAGATTTGATATTAAGATTTCAAAATTCATCATTCTTTTTTACTAGTGTAAGCAGCAATGTAAGGAAAGTTTTTAACTAGTGTCTACCAGACACAGGTCAGACCAGAAAGGGTTGCTTGTTTTTAACTACTGGTTACAAAGTAATGCTACTGGTCCATATCATAATAATGGTACTGCATCCACTGAAAAATCGACCGAATTATAGAGAAGCTTATGTTGCCACCATAATAAATATACTAGACTATAAATGCACATACCTCTTTAAATGACTGTAGTAGGTTGCTACCAGAAACTGATAGTGTAATGTCTATATGATGCATTATAAACAGTGGCTCTTCCTGTGTTTGATAAGGAAAACAGGCTAGATTGTCTGCTATGTACAAGAGCATATTCACCTCTGTTTTCTGGAAGTTAAAGATAGTACATATAAATACACATACAAATATCTTAGATTTATGCACTTATCCTGTGTTCCTAGCAGTCTAGAGCAAAAACATGATCACAAATTTTATTCTACGTACCCCCACAAACCCACTATAAACAACATATATATATATATGCAAAATTTAGTCATACCTGAAGATACATTATTTCTGATCAGTCCAAACCAGGTATAGAAAGGTACAGAATGATGCAAAAGTAACAAATGCATTCTATTATATAGATAATATTATATAGGTAAATACCTTATATTACAAAGCAAAACAAAGTACATTAAGGAAATAAAGTTATCAATAATTATGTCATAAAAATACACTGTAAAAGGAGAATTTAAGCTTGTAATGCTGTATTTTCATTTCTTTTTAAGTGAAAGAAATGTGATGCTTACTGCAGTATCATCAAAGAGGTTGAGTAAAGAAATTAGAAATGCTCGTCTGTGTTGACGGTTCCCTCGGATCATAGAGTATAGGTGTGAACACAATGCATTGGATGATTCATCGTGCCTAAAACCTCTTACAGGATCTTTTGGGCAGATATTAATTGCCTGTTGTACCTGGTAAGACATCTTCATACCAGCCACTGCTTTCATCTGAAATGGAAATGTATTTATTTTTATTTAAACCATTGCTTTCAAAGCAGTAGAACTTACTCCTTTTAAATGGATGCTCATCTGAAGTTTAACTTTAAAAAATGCACCGAGGCGATACTACCTTTTGAGTTGGCAAACGGATTAAAACAGAACTTGTAGCAGAGATCAGAATGTCTTGTGAACTGCTTTCACTGTAAATTCTGTTAGAAACATACAGCTAATCTGTTTACCCAGGTATTCCAATTTAAACAATTTTCAAGAATACTGAAATGTTTTCATACATGAACAGAATATTTTACCAAATGTGTATGTTTGATGTCACTTGTAGTGAAACCAACAACTGAGTCCATATTAGTACAATAGGACTAACAAACAGAAAATTAGGGGTTTTTTTGCATATATCCTGTAATTTCCAGCTGATTTTACTTATTTCAAGGCTCCTGCTCTAGTTTCAGAAGAAACTGAATCTCTAGTTAGGCTGTATATCCAACTCTCCTCATACCACCTCTGCTGCTGTTCAGCAAAGTTGTCTCTTCAGCTATACATTGTCTTAAATCTCAGCTGCCTACATAGCAAATTTCATCTGCTAGCCTTCACCTACTGGATTAGGTATCTGTTTGGATGCCATCAACAGTGCAATGCCCCAACTGCAGTGGAATACAAGCAGATATGAGAAGTCCCACAGTGTAGCACACACACTGAACCTAGACTGCGGCCTTCTGAAATAAGGAGAGGGTGCTGCAGCTCAATTTCAGATCTTAAGCAGAATTATTGGCACTATGCCACAACTCCACAAGTCCTCTCTTAGCCCTCAGATTTTCCTTTCAGCAAGATCCCTCAGATCTAAGCAGCTTCCTATGCTCCTTCTGCTTAGATTGCAATTTATAAAGCCTTGATGCCTTAATGTTCTAATACATATACACTAAGGACTTCTACTTTTATAAGGTGCTCTCTTCCCTAGTCTACTGATACAGGAAAATCATTGCTAAACATTATGAAACAGCTGTCCTTACCTCTTATCAAATAAATGCTCTTAAGTACTATTCAGTGAGGAAAATATTACTGTGTATTATAAATTAAAGGAAATTTTGGACTGGAAGAGACAATTCAAATTATTATATCCTTTCTATTTCTAAGAACAGTCATCTCCAAACAGGGGAAAGAGTTGAGATCATCTTTACAACTGCTTATAGTTATTGTTTATTTGTTACTTTATATTCTTTTTCTGCAGCTGAGGCATATTCAGGTGTTAAACCCCTAGAGAACATAACAGTATTTTGTAAAATGTTAAATTAGAATTACTTACGTGAATGAACCCAGCATATTTTTTGTCTATTTCCACCAACTGCTGGTCAGCTTTATTTCGCATAGAGGGCTCTGGATCCGTGCCCATTGCAATTAAGTACGGCACACACTTGAAAAACAAATGAAATGATTATTCAGAGTCATTGTACCTCCTCTTTCTCAGTCTTTGTTCTTGTACTACACTATTGTTCTTGTTATATTCTGACTACTGCAGAAACTAGAATAGGAAGGTCTATGCAACTTACTACCTGACTGCTTTTTGCAAGCAAATAGTTCAAAATACACAAGAGACCAGCATTATAAATGAGAGAAGTTGTGTGAGGTTTCAGGTAGTATTTCCCTTTCTCTCAAAATCTAAAGAGAATTTACACTACAAAAAATGCCATTTAAAAAAAACCAAACACCACTTATGACTGAACATGCACAATAGCTGCAGTATAAAAATCAATTACAAATACATTATGTAAGCAAAGAATAATGGAGATGATGACTGAAGTTCTGACATTGACTGTGGAATTCCATAGTGTTTGGAGGACATGGGGATTGAGGTGGAGGCAAGCTGACACATTTTCCAGGACAAAGAATCAAATGAAGAAAACAACTTGACATACACCTGAAATTTATAACAGAAATATGCTCCGATGTACATTTGTACATGCTTTTTAGGCACTGGCTGGGCTTTTAGATCTTGACCCAAAAATAGAAAATACAGCATTTGGAATCTCACTGGCTAAACAACATAAAACAGATTTCAAAATATGCTTTCTGTAAAGGCCCCTTGCTACAATAAGAAATTACTGTAACATAGCTAGAAGAGAAAAACTGGAAGTTTATGTAGCAAGTGTGAAAACCTCTGAAAACCTGAGTAACAAAACCTCCGATCATAGAAGCCTACCATACCTGAACAGGATGGATGAGACCCTGGTTTAACGTCAGTGCAATCACATTTAGAGCAAAGTGGCGTACACTGGACTGGGTATGAAAGAAAGCCTCAAGGACCTGTTTGAGATATAGCTGCATGATGGAACTACTCATCCCTGAGGAAATATCACCCATTTCTTTCAGGTCTTCCTGTTTTGCTACTTTTTTCCCTGTAAAAAGAACAAAAGCAACAGCACACTCACCACAGTATAATCATTTGCTTTGCCATTACTTGATGCACACTGATCTTTAAGCTTTACAATACATACACATTTCAGCTGTCTTAAAATGGGTTTATGATCTCATGAAACATATAACAGTCTGATGGTAAATATACATCAAAAAACTAAAGAGATATGACTTTAATTAAAGTCTTATTCCTTAATAAAGGTTTTTAATTTTAAAAATTTCTTATGTTGTCGTTACTATTTTCTATCTGCAAATTAACCTTAGAGGAGATTTTGATAAAAAGTAATACTACCATCATTACAGCAATTATGCATTTCGGATTGCTTCCAGGATTTATACATCTTGAAAGTAAATAATATACCCATTATGTGTATATACCTATGCTCATAATGAATTTTTGAAAATTATTCTAAGATATTTTGGGTACAATATTACTGATCTGGTAACAGTCTTCAGTGACTCAGTCCACATATATAGTAATTGTTTGCAAGAAAGTTAGGTTTTGCATGCCTCATTAGCACAGAACAACTCTATAAACACTTACAGTCTCTGTCTGCCTGCTGCATACGTGTATCCTCTTCCTGCAAGTAGGTCTGGAGGTTTTTTAACACCTGGATTTTTAAGTTTACTGAACAGTTCTTATCTGAAAGAATGCTGTTGTACAGAGTCTTCACTTCCTGTTCGAACATTAAACTTGGGTGTTGTATAAATGCAAATCCTAAGGGGAAAAAAAGAGGAAATATTCCACGTTACTATCATCTAGAAATTGTATTTCTACTTTTTAAGACTTCCTTCAAAATAGAGGTATGAAATTTATCTTCCCCCAAGAGCATAGCTTTTTCTAGTCCAAATAGTACTGCTTTTCTATATGGACACCATCCATAGCTTGTAAGGAGTTCTGTTAACCATGACAGTTCTATTAGCCATGACTCTATTTGATGGATAAAGATGGGGCGTTGACCCAGGCCAGCTGCACTAAGAAGACTTATACAGGTCTGGAAGCATGTCCGGTGTAGTGGCCTGCATCTGAATGACTAGGAGCTCTCACAAGAACAACGGAGGAAAATTACTAAAAATTACCCATTGTTTTTCTAATACATTTAGAGAAAAACATTCTGCTGAAAACGTGAAGAGTTATTCATATCGAGGCAGAGCTAATGTGAAAAAATTTATAAATATCACAAGTACTTAAAAATAAAATCTTAAAAGAAAAAAAAAGCAGTGAACGCAGTAAAATTTATACCTCTTGCTGTCATTATTCATATACCTATTAAGGTCTTCTCATGAAAATTATCTGAAGCGTTCCCAAGACTACATCTGTTGGAAGATACACGCTATAGAACTGTTTTTAGCTGCAGCCTTACCCTTGTCAAGCAACCGGTTGTCCTTAGTCTGTATTTCATAAAAACTTTTCTAAATTAGTGACAGTATATACCATTTTAGATGACGTACGTCATGATTTAGAAGTGCTGCTGACAAACTCTTATGGAGTATCATAAAAAACCAGTAAGGGGAACATAACATCCCAATTTAAATTACGTTTAACTACTTGATATTTTTTTTTTAAGACTGTTCAAGAAAAGCTGACATTAAATGTATTTTTATGACCACAGGAAACTAAGATTCTGAATGAACACAGAGAAAACATATGAACATGAAAGAAGAATAGGGGGAAAAAATGAAAGCAAATAAAATTATGCAAAAGCAGTGTTTAAAAATAGCTGTTACAAAGGGAAGACTGAGTCAAGTTTTTAAAACTGGCTCCATATACACAGAAAAGACAGTGTAGGTAAAGGCTAAGTCCAGGGCAAGACCTCAGTGTGTTTAAGATCTCATTTCCGTCTCAAAACAAGAAGCAGAGAGATGCAGGTGAGGTGGAGGGGAAAGAGGAGAAAAAGAAAAAGGAATGATGATGGTCTTTGGAGTATGTTGTATAATTGTGCACTCTATACAGGGGTATACATGTTTATAACTTGACCACCTCTGAGGAAGTCCAACCCATTTCTTAAGGTTAATTTTAAAAATGAAAAGCACATGCATGTATGTGTAACGACGCACAACACTTTTTTCCTTCATTCACTTAAAGGAGTCTAAAACACCAGTATTCTCAGGCAAATTCTTATTTTTCCATCCCCTGTAAGCGGGGAAGAAATCTTATTTGGTGTAAGAATTTGTCATAGGAGATGAAAAAAAGGCACCTGCTATGTTCTTTTAAGGACTGACTTCACATCTCAGGGCTGCCCTCACACCACTTCTCTTCATACCTTTGTTTTCACTCTGTTAAGAGTCTTAAGAGTAAGCACTTAACTTGGCTGAGTAGGACATTATCTGTTAGATACTTACAGGTTTAGCTAAATTTACTAACGAAATTTTATATCCTCAACCTGCCTCACAAGTACACATCTGGAAGAGAAGCATAACCATAATCATTAAGCTTATGGTTAAGCTTAACCCCTCAACAGCAGTGACACATCCCAAAGCAAAGGCTAAAATCGTTGAGTGTCCTTACTGAACCAACACACTAATAATTGCTGATAGGAAAGTACACACTCTTCACATGATGCCTTCGCTGTGTATAAATGTTGAATTAACTTGCTAGTCCTTTTCACCTTATTGCTGCACACAAACATTGAATGGCTTTGACAACTTCGCTCAATATCAGCCTGGAAGGTGGAACTTTGCACTGTCTACCACATCTCCATATATCCAACAGCTACCCTCAAAATGGAACCAGTACTTAGATGAGATCAATGTATCACTGAAAACAGTTGTCTGAGGTTTAATTAAAATAAAGACTGATATGCTTACAGGCAGAGAAAAAAAAAAAAAAAAAATCTTAACAATGCCTACTGACAGCCACCCCCATTTTCCCCCCTTCCCCCAAACTGATCACAGTTCAGTCTATAATTTCAAAACATTTTTGGTGAATGCAACATTCTCCACATCCATAAGCAAAGCAATCATGTCTATGGTTAGGAAGACAGCCCCTATCCCACGTGCACTCTTCTGTAGAGGACAATTAAATTGGACTGGAATACAATTAAGTGTTGTGTACCTTGATGTAACGCCTAGAAAAACTCCAATTAGTCCAGAAAACTCTAGCATTGCTCCTGCAACAGAAGCAACTCTAAAGCCATTAATCCTGCTCAGCTGAAATGGTTTCTTATAGAATATGAAATCAAGATTCAGTCTTGATCCTTATCGTTAGAGCCCTCCCTACCTGAATTGAAGCAGGATATCTAAAAAGCCACCTAAACAGCAACATAAAGAGGCAAATTCTTGTCCACACTTGAACTATACAATGCAAGCTCACGTGCTTGGGAGACAACTTTCTTTAGACTAAACCATAACCATGAACTGAACTCTTCCAGAAACCAAGGCCTATCTGCCCAAACAAGATTCTCTCACATGTACAGTTTTTGTCCTTAAGCAGAGTATGAACTTGATACAAACCACTCGGTGGCAGTTCATGTACTACTGAAAGTCACTGAAATACCACACTAATGCCTTCAGATAAAGAACCTATTTGAAAGTGAAACACAGCTAAAATCCCAAAACAAACTGTAATATCTAGACTATGACATCACCTCAGTGCCTCACGAAATCTCACAGAGCACCCCCCAGTTGGTATAAACTGCCAGAGTTCCCTTGACTCCTGCAGAACATCTGCTCCTACACTTAAAATGTTCAAAGTTTTTCCAGCACTTTTTCTAATTGTTCTTTAAGCATACCTTGTGGACTGAAAAGCAAGATTTGGAGTTACAACATACTTGCATGTGGAGAAAAAAATAACATCTCCATTACTTTGGATATCCACTGCACTTTAACACTTGGTCACACATCAAAAGGCATTCACTGTCAAAAGCATCCACTCTGCTGCAGAAGTAGGCAACTAGCAACGCTTTGACAACTTTTCTATAGCCAGTTCTCAAATAAAACACGCAGTAAATTTTGATTTTAAATTCTCTTGACACTACACAAATACATGAATTCCTACTGATAAGCATGGATTTTTACTATAGCAGAATAATAAAAGCTATTAATATTTCTTACCAAGACCAATAATGGCTTTTGTCTGTACTTCTTCATCTGAATGCTTTGTAAAATACATCAGCAGTTCAAGTACTTTGTCCTTAATGTTAACCTGAGCAAATTAAAACAAAAATAATAGCTATTCGAAGATGAAACAGATGTTTTTCATCTCTTATAAAAAGCATAAATATCAAAAAGAAAAGGAGAAACACAGTCTTACTGCATGGCCTTTGCAAAACTGCGTATTTAAAACCCAAAAAGCTATACTGTATGCATTATGAAAAAATACATAGCTTTGAGGGACGAGGAATAATGTGCTTTCAAATTAAAGTGGAGCATTCAATACATCTAAGACATGGAGAGTAAATACAAGTTATTTTACCTTACTGTTGCCCTTAAAATCTTCCTGATCAAAATCAAAATGCCGACACAGTGCTCCAACAGTGAAAAGTGATCTAAGGAGTGCTGGTTTATTGGCAGTAAGTATTGTACTGTTGGGGTCTTCTTGGTGTTGACTTTTTAATTTCGAAAGTGCACCTACAGTAAGATAAAAGTTTTGATCACAGTGTTTAATTGTGGTGTATCCCTAAGTTAAGACCTGTAGACAAAACTGAAAAGTGGCAATTACATGTTGTGATTTTACTTACCATAGTATCTATTAAAACAGGCCCACACAAATTTATAGTTCTGGGTGACCTTGTTCACAACAGCCCCAAGACAGCTCACACAATGCTGAACAACCTAGGGCCAAGAAAGAACAAATGAATTCTACATTTAGAAGTTAAAATTGGGATTTTTGTGAAGTTATGTAGGAAAAAGCTATGCTGAACTAAAACTAACAATCTAACGGATGTAATGTCCACCTCCTAGACTGCTCTGAAAAACTGCTCAAGCTCATCAAAATATAGCAACAACACATGCAAACTCCAGTAAACCAAGTACACTGATTTTTCATGGCTCAAAAGTTGTCTTCATAATGAAGACAGACTTTCTTTAAATCAAAACCATGTATTTCACAATGTAAAATGGAATCAACTGAAAAGTAGCAATTAAAAGCTTACCGTCATGCCATATTTGATGATGAGTTTCATGAGGTCTTCCTCAATAGTGGCAAGAAAGGTCTCACTTGGGTGCTCCATTAGCGGCACTACAAGCTCTAAGATTTTTGCAACATTGCAGATCACCATGAAATCATTCTGAGTCTGAAACAACAGTATTTATAGCATTTAAGATTTCTGGCCGTGTTACCTATAAGTTAAGTATTATTAACATGCACTGATAGTCAAAAATTCCACATCAAGGCTGTGACAGACCTGAAAACTGTTGGTCCTAATAATTTTTTCGAGTCCTACAATAAATCTAGGAACTCTTCCTGACACATGCACACGAGAGAACACACAACACCCGGAAACAGCTGTCAGCAACAAAATGAAGCTGTGCTATGACTCAATGTGCCTTAAACAAAATAGGTAATAATGCGCACAAATGTAGAAATTACAACTAAAATTACTACTGGTTTGCATTATCATGACTGTGTATGTCCTGTACGTGAGGAATCTATGAAAAACATCCTGCTAGAAATTGACTTTTTTTTGACAAATCAAGCTCACTAATCAGGGTAGGATAATTCCCAAATGCTACTATCAAGCTATTTAACATATTCAAGCTAACAGTAATTCTTCTCAATTCTTCTCAAACTGTGTAAGTACAAAAGCAATGTAGCCCACTAAATGGGTTGCAGCAAGTAAAGAATCAGATAACCCTTTCCTATACTGTTTGATCAGAGGCAGCTCTAGAAGTTTGTTGTAAATGTGCCTAGAGAATGCTCCAGGGCTGAACCTGGAAAATGCTAGGTTATACCTACAATCTAAGGTGATAACAATTACTCTCAAGCCTGCCCTGGGCAGCTGACCTAATATAATGGATTGCTGCCACCCACCCATGCTCCTCCTTGAGCCAAGGCTGCATGATCCTGCCCTGTTCCTTCTGCCAGATCAGGGGTTCATCACAATGTCCACTGACCCACCGGTGCTAATCAAAATGGCAGAAAGCACCGCAATATTTCAGAGGAGGGGGGCCATTTTACCGGACTGGGGGCGTTCAGCATTATAGCTCTCTACCGTTTTTGTGAGCTAAACTGTCTTACAAGGGAATAGAAAAACATTAGGGCTAGAGAAGTGAGAGGTGAAGTACAGAAGAGGATGGAGCAGGACATTTTCCTTCTGATATATTTGCTATATGTTAGATCACTATCTTATGGAACCACACCTTTAGTCTTAAGATGTATGTAAACTATTAACTACTTTTAAGACTGTGACTATAAAACAAAAAAATTTTAACAAATCATTTCATAACAGGTGAAAAACTGGGTCTTAGTCCTTAAGGGAAAGAAGCAGCACAGGTTTCAGTTTCATTTGGCTGTAAAATGTGGAGGTAGTGGGTGAGGAACTGCATCTTAGAAGCTACAGAGATCATCAAAAGGACCTAATATCTTCAGAAGCTATGGTGCCCATGAAATAAAAACACAGTTTTAATTTTTCTTTTCCTACCTTCAATTTCATCAAGTATACAAGATAGCCATTCACTTCCATGCTTAATTATCTGAGGAAAAAAAAAAACTGATTTTCTCTACTTACACTACATTTAGTGGTCAGGTATGGCTGCATGGTCATGGCATGTTTGACCATTAGCTGGGGCCTGATTTTGCTGAATAAGAACAAAGTGGTTATGCAAGCAACCAAGCGACCAGAATTCACACCTTTGTTGTCAGAATCTGCAAAAGATTAGAAAATATAAAAAGGGTATTAAGTCCAAGTAATGCTTGAGAAATGAAAAACATATGGCTTAAACATCATTTGAATATCTTTCATTACATCTCTTTCAAGATCAATACAGAATATTATTAGATCAGAGATGAGAACATAATGTGTTAACATTTGTAAGTGATCACAAAATATGTGAAAAAAGAAGCAAAGATGCTTCAAAGACATCACTAGTTTTTAAACTACTTACTGTACACAGAACACTGGCCCAGCCAATGATTCCTATTAAACTGTAGAAAATACTAACGTGAATAAAACTTTCCACATTTGTTTTGGTTTTAGTGATCTGAATGCCTGAACAAGTTATTTTAAAAGTAGTTCTGTTATTGTGGTTAGCTAGTGAAAATTAGGGAAGCTTTATTATCATACAGTGCTCAAAAGTTCATAATGTACTTAAAAGCAATAATTCATTACCATCAGTTTTGTAACAGGAATTCTGTAACTAACTTTTCACAATAGTAATACGAACAACCACTGTTACAGTATCATATAAAATTCAAAGGAGTTTAGCTACTGGGTTGTAAATAATATTACCTGATAAAGATTCCTCATATTTAAGAATGTGCTCAACTAAATTGTCAACAAGTTGAGTACAGGCCTTCTTCACAGGTTTATATGAGGCATCCTCTTCTGACTTCAACAGCTGTAGCAGATGAAACAGAAGATGATTTAGTATTAAGGGTGCATTCATTTACTTTGGATACATTCTGGTTTTGTAACAATTACTATAGATACACAAGGATTTTACACTACAAAAGTATTCATGTAACTTCTCCATAAAAGTTACATGGTGAAGAAAAAATTAAGGGAAGTAAAAAAATCAAACCAAAATGCAAGAGAAGTAAAGAAAAATTAACTGCAATAAAAAAACCAGAAGATAACATTTCTACTGATTTTTGCATTGGGATGAAAGCCAACTTTGTGCTTAATGAAATAACGCAGAAAACAATAATGTAGTCATACTTGCCAGCAGTAACTAATAGGAGTTAGAAGGCTTTTAAAACGCTTAGGGAAAAAAAAGAGCAAATTCAAAAGGAATGTTGTATTTGACACTAAGCAAAAATATCAAACGAAGATGAAACATAGTTTTATGAACTTTTTAATCAGTTAGCCGCCTTCTGTATAACTTCAGGTACTGAAATTGTGTCCATGAAGATCCTTTAATATCTAAGAAGGATTGAGATCATATTATAGCCTTTTCTTCAGGGTAGGCATTAAGAGGCTCTGGTTTACTTGGCTACCTATTTTCATCGCACTCCAGGCTAAAGTAAAATCAAAAGGGTTTTTTTGATTGAAAATTAACCAATGCATACAAGATGAGGAGAATGGTAACACAGGTTAAGACATATAAACAAAGCAAGCTCAATTCTTAGAAAAATCAGAGTAAAATATAATCTAGAAATAACCTATACTCTGAAGATTCACTGCTTCTATAAACTGTGTAACAAATATATTGGATGTGAAAATACAATTATCTACCATTTTAAAAAAATCTACATTACACTAGATGACTCATTTCAGAATTAAATATCTTAGCTGTGAACTTCATGTTATGTCACTCATTACTGAAGAGACTATGAAATTAAAAACAAACAAACAAAACCCTCCCAAAACCAAGAAGTGAAGTATTTTTAAAACAGATGGTATGGAAAGACAGAAACTAATGTCAGAGACAAAGAAAATTGACCAATGAAGGTTAAAAAAAAAGGTCAGATGTTTGAAGAGCATGAACTGAATTTGTCTACTGTAAAGGACTGCTCTTGTAGTCCCCCTTCTATGTGTTTTAGTACCAAAAGAAATGTTAAAATTCTATCAATGATTGTACCATACATTCAAAATTCATTACTTACATTTTGAAGAAGCTGTTCAAACCAATCATACCCTGTATCTCTACAAGCTGCAACCTAGAAGTATTTTTGAGAATAAACTAGTTAACAAAAAAGGCATCTGAGGAAAAACTACTTCAATACAGATGTCATCTTAAAAGATCAGTAAACATGCATAGATATATTTTCATATGCATTCAGTACAACGATTTTATATCTTTGGAGATTAGAGACTGTCTTCTGCATTTGAAAAATAGTTCTCACCATTTAAGTGACTCCAGAATTTGTATTCCATACAACACAAAGCCTACACATTTTACTGGAGATTGCTGGCTCTAACATAAACCAAATTTTGGTTTTGTAGAACATTTTGCACAGATTAAAGCACAAATACAAGCCTGACATATTAAAAATGAACATGAGTGTATATATATGTATATACGTATTTTTATATAAACAAACCAAGCCTTCACTGGTATCATATGTCAGGAACAACTCACACGTGCTCCAAAGCAGAATTGGCAGGAGAGCTGAGAGTTAAGCTGAAGTCAAATTGACTGACTTCTTAGTCTGGAAAAATGCACACTAGACTACCATTTTGTAAAAATATTGAAAAGCAGGATGAAGTTTAAACCCATAATTGTAAGTAATGAAGCAAGTACTTTTATTTGATATTTACACCTTGGTATAATTGATATTAAAATACCTTCTCAGCACAGTGGTTTTACTCAACACATTTTCACTACAAATTAAAGCATTTTATTTGAAACAGATTTTGTTATTTTGGAGACATGCTATTCAATCTGCTGCTCCTAAAAAGTAGATACAATTATGCAGATACTAGTTTACCCTGAGTGAGAACATGACCCTGCATTTGTTAAAATGGCTTATTAACCTTTCAAAATAAATGTTATCAATTACTTGAGGAAAATTTTCTTTTAAGAGGCAACTTCTTAGTTAGGCTTAACTATATGCTGCTACTAGCAATTCCTGGAAAATGTTATTAAATGTCATAGAAATTTGTTGTGTTTTAACTGAATAAATATTTTGTACAACCTGAATATAGTGTGGTCCCAGTTATCATTGCCAGCAGATTAGTGAGCATTTAAAGTTTCCTACAGCCTGTTCCATCAGATAAATAACTTTGGCACATATTCAATAGCAGGATATACAAAAAGAAAGCCATCTGACAATTAAATTACTGTATTCTAAAAAGAAATTTGTTGTGTTTTAACTGAATAAATATTTTGTACAACCTGAATATAGTGTGGTCCCAGTTATCATTGCCAGCAGATTAGTGAGCATTTAAAGTTTCCTACAGCCTGTTCCATCAGATAAATAACTTTGGCACATATTCAATAGCAGGATATACAAAAAGAAAGCCATCTGACAATTAAATTACTGTATTCTAAAAAGATACTAAAAACATAATCAAATTTTGCACACAACTTAACTCAAATTTGTTTAACGTACCACATCAGTGATGTTTAGTATTTTCCTTGTCATTGCTTCTTTGTCATGGTGTGGAGTTGGAGTAAACCAGAGCTTCTGGAATGTCTCATTTACTAATTTCTGAAGGAAAAAAAATATTAGCAGAAATAAACTTATCTTGGTACACAGGTTATTTTTTCTAATACTTCCATACAATAGATTTGTTGATGATGCGTGCCATTTCATAAGGAATTATTCAACCTAAGTGAGACTGTTGTAGGAAATGTTATCCGAGAAAGACCCAGATCTACTATTACAGGAGTTATACTGACCTCTAAGCAAGCTTCATCAAAATGATCACTGAGAACTGATGCTACAGAAAATGGAGTTACCACTTTCCCGCATTAATTTGCATTCCTCAGGAAAACACAGTACCCTGACAAGCTGACAATTGAACACAAGATTATGATTTCTACAGCAGAACTAGCAGCAATGGTAGGTTACTTTGGAGTTTTCAAAACAGCTGTGACAAGGTGGGAAAGAGAGAAGCCAAGTCTCCGTACCCAAACATAGGAAGTACATTCCCTTCCAATGTTTTTGGATGGAGGAAAAAATGGAATAGAATCAAAGTGAACAAAATTATTCCCAAATTACTTATAAGCCATATGATTGTAAGAAGCTCTCCTCATTCATGGAAACATAAAAAATACATTGAAGATAATATCTCATTTTTTCTGAGGTTGTTGGAAATGCAAGGGGAAGGAGGAGAGAGAACAAGGTCATCCTCCTTTCCCAGCAGCACCTTGGATCCAGCTGTTCATCTACTTCTTGATTAAGAGTCTTCTCAGAAAGCCACTTGGCATTAACGTATCTCAAGTGGTAAAAATACATGCTGCAGCTTTAAAATTGCGGATTTCAAATCCTACTGAAAATGTCATACAAAATTATTACAGGTGTGTTCTTTATTACCCAACAATTTTAAAATTATTTTGCCAAATCAAATAAGACCATCGTTGTCAGGCTTATGATTTAACACATAATCTTAGTTTTGTGCCCTTCTGCATATACATTGCACAAGGAGTAGAGTATGATCACATAAGTAACATTTTAGGGGGAATAACTGATTCATTGAACATTCAGAATTAATGCAAAATTAGCACAGATGAATACTTTATAATTTTTATATGCAGAACTTACAAATCTGGCATATATTAATGTCAAGTACTTTATTTTGACTTAAATTTCATTTTGTTTGCAGAAAGAAGTTTTATATGCCAATTTTACTTGTTAGAAAAGAGAAGTACCAGAGACAACACTTGAAAGAAGAAAAAGAAACCTCAGAAAATAACTTTTTAAAACATTTTGATTGTCAGCCAAAACTTCAAGAAAATAAAAGATAGAAAAGAAAGAAAAACAAGTCAGCATTTTAGAAAGCTAAGGTATTTGCTCTCAAAAATTAAAAGTGAATAAAATATTACAAAGGAGCAATGCAATACTTTTTTGGTTTTTTTTGTAGTCAAAATATAGAAACACTAAAATAACGATAATTAAAATCCTGAAGGATATGTTTCATTCTACCTTAATGCCTTCTTCGTCATTGACTCTGCGAATCATTTTCACACACATCTCTGTAATTTTGGGAAATGTCGGTTGTTCAATGCAGATATCCCTAAGTATCTTTATGACTCTCTTTCTGACACTGATACCAGTATCCTGTGAAGAGAAAAGCATTACACTCTTGAAAACAAATCAGAAATATGAATTAATTTATGTATTATATGAATTAATATTTGAAGACCACCCAATCTGACTTGCAAAATTTGTTTAGAAAAGGCAGCTAAAATATTCTGAAGTGCATTTATACAAAAAGGTCAGCATAACTTGTACCACTTTATTTGCAACAATTCTAAAGATTCTGGCTGAGTCCCCAGAAGGCTGAAACGCTTCCTCTATTTATACCCTCCCATCTAAGAGCTCATGATGTTGCATGATGTTGCAAATGTATAATTCCACTTCTTAATTCAAGAGTATACAAGCTAGATCTGATGATGCTTTAGCTACTTTGTTGCAACACACAAGATTCTTTGTAGATCTGGACTGTAATACTTCAAGCCTTTGGATAAAGCTTATGGATAAGATACATGCAGCAATCTTTTCCATTTTCCTAGGCTTCATCTAAGGAGATGGATGAGGAACTTCACTTCATATTACCTTATTCAAAACCTGTTGAATCTGAATGTCAGGATGAACTGCTTTATGCATGCTCATATGCACATGAACCTACTTCTCTCCAAAACCCTTCACAAACATGTTTTATCATGTAACTAGTCAAATACTACTCATTTGCTATAAAAACCTGACACGGATGCTAAGAGCTAGTGTTATCTTACAGTTAAATTAACATTGTATTTTATCTGAATGCCCAGACAAAAAACACTTTTTGTACAAAAACTCTAATACGAAGCCTTTTAAAACCCTAAAAATAGCATAGAAAAGCAAAGTAATTTTGTCTTTTTTTTCTTTTGGATTATAAATGGCATCTTTAGATTACTGAGTTGTAGATCTTTCTTCATTACCCACACTACTGAACTGCCCTCATTGACCCATATCTCAGACTTCAGAGATGTGGCAAAATTCCTCATTTCACCTAATTTGTACTTTAATAATGGAATGAAAAGAAACGTAATCCTGGTTCTGATGCGGTACAACTTTATATATATGTTTACCTTTTGATGTAACAAAGCCTCACTGGAAACAAGTGATGCATTTTACAAGGTTGATCTTAAAAGCATGATGCTCCCCATTAAAACAGTAAGATACAATTTACTCTTGGGATCATCATTCCATATTATTAAACATATAAACTCAGTTAAAAACAAATTTTCCAATGCCACTTATTTTATCATAAATATCACAAGTCACCGTACCAATATTCTTTCAATCAGCATGTCATAATACTGCTCAGCAAGCTGAGGACGACAGAGCACAAATCGGCCAAGCAGCTCCACAGCTGCTTCTCGTACACTAGTGGAGTTATCCATTAACCGTCCATGAACACCTCGTTGCATATCCGGCTAAAACAAATGAAACACAGATTCAAAATAAGAAATGAAGATTTATTTTAAGTGTGACAGAAGAACGTATGTGCATGATGGATATTTCCTTTTTTACCCTGGCTAGAATACTGGGGTCTACAGCAACAACCTCAGACAAACACTTCATGGCTTTTGTTCGAACAGCAATTGCATTTTCACCAAGTACACGCAGAATCTAGTAAGAGAACAAAAACAAATATTCAATTGCTTTGGGAAGGTAGCAAACTGTTTAACAGGCAAAAACGCAGCAGAATAACATGCAAACAATTTAACTAAAATAAGAATATCTGTCTACTAAAAACTGAATATATCTCTCGGACAGTAAAAAGGTGCATGCAAGTGATGTTCCATGGCACTGATAACTGAGCATTGATATTTACTAGGATTTGCTACATCTCTAAGACTGGTCCAAACAGGATTTACACAGGGTCCGTATGTTCACTTTAAGTCCCTTTATTTTAAACTCTACTTCTGTCATTCAGTTGTGGCTTTCACCAGGGTTCCTTTAACAGGAGAGTTGGATTTGGGCACTACAATTTTAAGAATGGCTCTGTATGCAGATCAATATAAGTAACACAACCCAAACTATTACTGGAGTTCAAATGTGTCACCATGCCAACACGTTGGTGCTCTTCTCCCAGAAAAAGCAAAGAAACAACACTGGTCAACCAACAGCTTCCAAAGCGACAGTAACATGCACTGCAAGCAACTGCCCAAGCTGGCTTATATTCTGAAATCAAATTAAGCTCGATTTCATGAGTTAATATTACCAAATGGAGCTTGCATCTTACAGTAACTGTGAAAATCATTTCAACATTTTGTAATTATCCTCTTACTGTGTACATCTAATTATAATGCTTTTGCCATACACATACATGGACAAATAATATAATGTTTGTACAATATGACATATGACATGCATGCAAGAAAAAGAAACATAATCACTTATGTCATCAATGCAGAATATGAAAGCACATGGTGTTATCGTGGTCTGTTAAATACCTGTGCTCAACAATGAACTGATATGGCACACTACCGCAAAAGTGTTTGGAATCAGAAAACAACTGTGTTTCACTCTACTAAGACTTCTGGCACAGTTTACCTGTGTCAAATAAATATCGAAGCTCTGGGCAAACGGCCTCATAGAGGCCAAGTAGCGAACAATCAAACATGCATCTTCGTAGTCCACAGTATCAGAATTCATCCTGCAACAAATTCCATGTGTTAATTAGGATGTATTTATCAAATATGATTTAAAACATCAAATGCATGGCTAATAAAGAAATACATGCTACTGAAACATACTTTAATGTACTGAACTGAGATGGAGCAGTTTTAATGATGCTGCGAAGAAACTTTTTACGACTTTCTGCTCTATGCATGATTTGTCCTGTGGTCTCAACATCTTTTGCATGATGAGTTCCTTCAGACGAATCCTCATCCTTCTGAGATTTAATTGCTTTCTCTGTCTCCATAGTCGTATCACGGAACCACTGAGCTATATAAAACTTCCGAGAAAACTGGAGAAATATAGCAGGATGCACAGAAAACAAAACCAACAGATACAGAAAAGGAAAATTAACAGATTTATAATGAGATTAAGTGAATCTAATGCATCAGCAATATTTTGGAAAACACAATCAACAGTATATGTTAGGGTGACAATTTAATTGAAGCACTAATATGCATAACCGAAAATCATTTTATTCAGTACACGTTACTGAAATTATTTTTATATACACTTGACACCAGAAAGCTGAAATTTACCACTAATGATGCATCAGTTTCTGTGTTCTCATCCAGATAATCTAGCAAAGCCTTTTGCAGCTGTTGAATTTCATCTTCTCCTCCTGAAACCTGTCAGAAGTAGAAACATAGTTATGAAACAGAATACTGCACAGTGGTACTTATCATCTGAAAATCTGAATGTCCACATATAAAATACACTGAAGTCACTTGTTTTTATAATTGCAGAACATTAACAATTTTTAACCAATTACTTATAAACTGCATAGAGAGTGAAACAAATTATAGACTGTAGCTCTAAAGTCTAAAAAAGACTAAAAGCAGAATAAGACTGACTGATTTGATTAATTTTCATTCTATGATCTTGTGTGAAGACCCTCTGTCATGGAGGAAAAAAGAAGGGCTGAAATCACACATAGCAGACTGACACAAGGTTTAACCTACAAAAGCCACTGTTAGCTGTCTCACCAATATTAAATATCAAAACAGTGATTTCTCAGGTGAACAAGGGATAAAAGGCAAAAAAGTAAAATAAAAAGAAATATGAAACAGATGACAGTAAAAAGGTATGTGAAACATCAAAGAAATAAAAATAACTTATCCCTTTATAAAAATATTTTGTATAACTGTTTTCAGGAATAAAGCATCTATACAGAGAAAGTGCAGCAAGTGTGCTCAATCTAGGAAGGAATTTACAGAGATTGCTCCCAAACACCTCTGAGTTCCAGCACTGAAGAATCATGCTGAGATTCAGCTAAGTTTCTATCAGTCAAAAAGCTTGAGAACAAACACACATTTTATAAAAAATGTCACCTACTGCATAAAGCCTATCTACAGAATAGGGTAATATTAATTTTCCTGTGAAGCACTTTTAAGATGCACAAAAAGCATTACGTATGAAACATTCATCTGGAAACCAGTGCTGGAGACTATGTATCAGATTTGTAATATCTAAACTGTATGAATGTTAAAAACAGAATGTATTTTTTCCAAAGGCCTATTGAATAGGAAATATTTATATTACCTATATTGCAGCCTATCAGCACTTAAAGGGGGCTTATAAAAAAAAGATGGCAAAACTTTTTAGCAGGGCCTGTGCGACAGGACAAGGGGGAATGGCTTTAAACTAAAGGGGGGGGGGTTTAGACTAGACATAAGGAAGAAATTTTTTATGCTGAGGGTGGTGAAACACTGGCACAGGTTGCCCAGAGAGGTGGTGGATGCCCCATCCCTGGAAACATTCCAGGTCAGGTTGGACAGGGCTCTGAGCAACCTGATCTAGTTGAAGATGTCCCTGCCCACGGCAGGGGGGTTGGACTAGATGACCTTTAGAGGTCCCTTCCAACCCAAACCATTCTATGATTCTATAT
>NW_008795938.1:1602911-1611959 GCF_000699145.1 Aptenodytes forsteri
AGGCTGAGAGAGTTGGGGTTGTTCAGCCTAGAGAAGAGAAGGCTTTGGGGAGACCTTCTTGCAGCCTATCAGCACTTAAAGGGGCTTATAAGAAAGATGGGGACAGACTTTTTAGTAGGGCCTGTTGTGATAGGACAGGGGGTAATGGTTTTAAACTAAAAGGGGGTAGATTTAGACTAGATATGAGGAAGAAATTTTTTATGCTGAGGGTGGTGAAAGACTGGCACAGGTTGCCCAGAGAGGTGGTGGATGCCCCATCCCTGGAAACGTTCAAGGTCAGGTCGGACAGGGCTCTGAGCAACCTTATCTAGTTGAAGATGTCATTGCAGGGGGGCTGGACTAGATGACCTTTAAAGGTCCCGTCCAAACCAAATCATTCATTGATTCTGTGATTCTATGTATATCCTGATCTCTTAAATAGTTCTAGCCTATGTAAATCAAACAACGATCTTGTATATGACCACGAGACAATGTACTTCTCCCCATATACAGGTTATAGAGAATAAATCAGTATCAATGAACTAACTTTCTCAACATCTACAAGACAGCATAAAACCAAACCCAGAAACCATCCTTTTTTCCTTAGCTTTATACTGAAATATGCAGGTCCTTCCAGTTGCTAATGTTACAGCAGACAACAGGATTTTTTTTTCCCCAAAACGAATGAGTTCAAGAGTTCAAAATATGTCTACAATGCACATAATACTAATAGAGGTTTATATATATATTTGGCACCCTAATATATGTGCACATTGTGATTCAAAATTCTGGCCTTCAACAAATGTTAAATTCTGTGGATAACTGGCTGAATAAAAGGGTTGCTTGATGAACCTTAACTGCCTAACTATTTTCAAACAACTAAAAAACCCAGAACAAACAAAGACAAACTGTGAAGCCCACAACAAATCATATTCAATATTGACAACAGAAGTAGAAGAATAATTTCTGGCTTAAAATTCTCCAGCTATAGAACATTTTACTTCTTCAGCAATAAAACTCGTAACTTATAACCATCTTAACTTCTGTATGAACCGCACAGATTGAGACTCTTGTCACAAATACAGTACATAATATAGCTTGCAAAGATCAGCAAGTGGAGAAAGGTACAGTTACAACTCCAGAACATCAGTGTATCAAGAGATAAACTATTGTAAAGCATGCACAAGTGTTCCAATCAACTTGACAATCCATGACAGATTTCTAAAAAAAAAAAAACAACCTACTGTTTAAAAATGTCAAAACAGAATAGATTTTCTCCTAAATCTAATCTATGGGTCATCGGTCCAAACCACAGTAGAGAAAGTTATAAGCATTCCTCAATCATTGGGGAATATCCTGGTAATGATATCAGAGTGTAAAAGGAAATATCTAACAGAGTCTAAGTATTCAATTCAGCACGAAAGAAAACTTTGTAGAGGTGTAAGTTAATTTCTGAATGGAAGTAATAATTTAAGTTTCTGATGATGACAGCTGAGTATGTCTACGAATGCCTCTTCTTATTTTCTTGCCATTTGAACAGCAAAGTGAAGCTGTTTATTTCCAGTATACATTTCCAAGTATTTATTTGTCCTTATGTAACAAATAATTTATAAACAACACACTGTCTACCCTGACTGACGGTACTATATAGTACACACCTTCGACAATGCACGGATGGTACTGCCTACCATCACTGATGTCAAGCTTCCTGAGTAACTGAAAAAAATGCTTTTAGCACTCAGTTGCCCACAGAAATTTTATTTTCTGCAGATACCAATGCCTAGTTACTGCCTGATCCTGTAAAAACCCCAAAACAAATAGAAAAATTCAGGTCACCGCTCGGGTATATATCTTTTTAGAATATCTTTCAATACTATTATAACTTCTGGAGATAAGGAAAAAAAAAAAAAGGATTCTTCTGAAGTATTTCCCTACAAAGTCTAATGTAGAATTGTCAGAATCGCTGCCAACAGAGGAGAATTATAACCTCTTAGCACATAGAAGTATAAATTATATTAAGCCACAGACATAAAGACTTGACGCTATATGTTGTAGAATATTCTAATCGACAAAAGTTA
Organism: Aptenodytes forsteri; assembly: GCF_000699145.1. Classification (NCBI taxonomy): domain Eukaryota; kingdom Metazoa; phylum Chordata; class Aves; order Sphenisciformes; family Spheniscidae; genus Aptenodytes; species Aptenodytes forsteri. The sequence goes on from NW_008795938.1 coordinate 1,604,969, forward strand.
TGGGAAGGATCAGCCTCATAAAGGAGTAGATTAATTTTGATCCTTTATTTGAATACCTGTAAAGTGCAGAACTTTTTCCTTCAACACAAATCTGTAACAGTCTTTATAAAGTACATGTAATAGATCTGTAGTCTTTTCAGGTAACTGAAAGGGAAATGAGCTTGATATGACTACTCAACTTTAGATCAGGCTGAGAACAGTTAGTAGTTCAGAAAGAAATGCATAGTGTCCCTAAGAAATGTGCAAGTCTGCATTTTTATAAAGGACACATCAGATCTGAGATTTTCTCATCATACTACATACTGTATAGAGCCCAAATGCATACATTGCTCCGATAAGTGTTGCCACCCTTGCAGATTTGGAGCCGCATTAGCAGAAATGCAAATATGCACTCTCTAATGAAAGAGAGATGCAAGTCCAGTTAAAAAAAAAAAAAAAAAAAAAGAGAGACCAATACCAGCTACATCACATAAAAACTAACCTTACAGGCCTAACAGTTTAACTCTATAAAGCCTGTATATCAGTGCCAGAAGCTCAGTTATTACCACTTTGTGATAGCAAATGCACATACATACATATTTTTAAGGCCTCTTAAGATAGAATCCAACTGTTGCTCCATTATTTCCTCTATATTGTAACAAGAAAACTGGCTTAACCACTGTAATTAATCACTTCATATGATCACTACAGAGATGGTGCAAGGAAGACATGAGCTAGCAAATGTGATACTTATAAATCGAGTATATTTGATTCAGAAATCTGAACAATGAAGACTGATTCTCCACAATGACAATTTTTCAAACATCTTTAAAATTTCCAAGTATTTGAATGGATACATCTCAATCCACTGGCACAGGATCTCTCACACACCTGTTTGAGGATTCTGGCTATAGATCCTTGATCCATTTTGCTAGTGACTGCATCTTTCCTCAGTCTTGCAGCTACAGTTCCAAGATAGTCAAGTGATGCAACTCTTAATGCCATTTCTGTAGATTTGTTACTGAACTGGTGAACCTAAGAAAAACAGAATAAACTGTTAAAAACAAGTATTTATTTATGCAACTGAGATTCTTCTCACAAGAGATTGCTTGACCTTATTAAAAATTCCACCTAACTTCCATGCCGCATAAAATTATGTAATTTACTATTACATCACAGATACGCTACTTACTTTACATTAATGTTTCTTCCTTTATTGGATCTCTCTCTGCCTCCCCAAATACGCCTCCTGTTAGAGTTTTTAAAAATATATATTTTCATAAAATAAACAGGACAACTAGTACAGCAGATATCCTTTGCAATAGCATAGATCTTAAGCATCACAATGCAACTTCCTCATTATTCACACAAGTATAAAGAAAGCTACATTCTACCAGGAACAGGACCATAAAATATTTTTCCAAGAAACAGCTCAAATTCCTGTGTTAATTACGTTGTAATACTGAAGAACAACTCTCAAAAAACATGTCAACAAAAACATTGACATTCTGTAAAATATAAGTAAATGCTATTTTTGGTAAAAAAATAAACCACTTAATTGTTTTCAGGTTCCACGCTAAAGGAATAGTCCAGAGAAGATATTTAACATGAATAGTTACAGCTATTAGTCTGAATTTACTCCAAATGAGTATCTACACTTATTAGATGCTATACAATGGCATTTTTTCATGTTGAAAATGTCATGGAATAGTGGAAGCGGACTTCCATGAGAAACTGTATACATATAATCTTTAACAAGTTCCATATCAATGATCCTCTAACCCAAATTTTATTATCTATGTATTACATAGTAGTGATACAAGTAAGAAAACCCTTAAATGCTGCATGTGTGTCAACAATCAGAAAGCATTCCTCCAGTAGTTTCAGCTGAAATGAACAAGTCTTCATTGTAATAAGAAATAAATTAATCTATTAGTTAAAAATAAGAATCCCTTACCAATAGCCTTCCTAATAAGCTAAGTAGCAACTCTGCAGCTGGCCATTCTGGTTTATTGACTGTGGAAAGAAGATCTTGAATGAAGTTCTCAAACAGTGGCCTGTAATCTTCTTCCCCTTGTTTACTGCCACACCTGTTTAAAAGAAAATGCATTTTGTAAGTAAATTTAAGAGCCATTTAAGCTTTTCTTCTGACATAAATGGAAGCAATCCTATGTTTAATCAGAAAAACAGTTTTATGCAATTCTAAAAGAAATATCTGAAATATTAGCAGAAAGATTGTTTTATTCATTTATGGAGAAATAGTTTAAACAGTTACCATTCCAAGTCACACTGCAAGTAAAGCAGCTAATCCACGATAGTAGAATTTCGTTCCTAAGATTTTTTTATTTATTGCTTTAAGTCAAAGTCTGCATTAACTTGGATGGACAAAGTAGGTAAAATTGTAAAGCTCAAGCTGGAGTGGGGTATTTAGGAGGTGTTGCGTCTATATTCCTTAAGCTTGGTCTGATTTATCTGACAGTGATAAGATGTCTCAGTATTATGCTCCACAAAGGTTAAAATCAGAATGTAAAAAAATCAAAAGATAACCTACCTGATAGTGTTTCACTTATATGTGGCATCCCTAACTTTAATGATACCAGAAGCATGCAGAGAGATTGCTAGGTGGCTATTAAATAGCCTTTCAGCTTAAGAGTAGAAATTAACACGAATAATAAACCTCAGGACTTATTTTTAGAAATCCTTTGGTTATTCAGGTATACTATATTTTTTTCCCCTGTTGAGCTATTGACATTCCTAACTTTAGCTAAATGAAAGTAATTTTTAGGTTTTTTATATCTTTGTCATTCTGATGACTGAATGAATATGGTTTTACCGTTTAAATATTTACTTGGCCTTCTCTTCCAGCTTCAGATGAGTAACAGACCCCTAATAAAAGCATCCTACATGAACTATCAAACAGATTCTTAAATGTATAAAGAACTTTCTGCAGAATTTCTGTTCCATAAAAATTTTTGTCCAGATGGATATGTCTCTTAGGGATCTATAAAGTATATTGTTATAAATAACTTTATGAGTAGGTATTTAGCATTGCGAAGTGGTTAGGTTTGTCTTAAGGTATGACAGAATTTATTTGGAGTTGGTTTCACCAATACGCTAAAGAACGCAACAGTACTTACTTCTTAAGGAAAATAGAAAGGAAGTTTTGTGCTTTTCTCATGGCTGTTTCATATGAGTTAGTAATAAGCACATCTTGATCCACCTAAAAATAACAAGATATATTTGTCTATTATTTTAGCATACACAGAAATGTGATTTCCAGATCAGTATTCCTCATGCAACAAGCAATTACAGCAGACATAAAATTACAATGTTTGATTGCACCACAAATTACAATGTTTGAGCACCATAATAAAATATTATACCTACAAACACACAAAGTCATTCCTGCATACAAAAAAAAATTATGGCTTTTTAAAAATATCTTACTTTCTTGTTTGATTCCTCCTCTGAATTAGAATCTTTTTCTGCTGATGGTAAGTGCACCACACACTGAATAAGCTGCAGAACTAGTGCCGTTACCATCTGAATATACATAGGCTCTCCATCAGTGTCACTGCTGTTTAACCTGTTAATAAGAAAAGACAGCATTAACACTAAAACTAAACAAAAAAGACAAAACAAACCAAAACCTTTTGGTCCTAAATAAATTCTAAAATTATTACCACAGCTAGAAATCTGTGTTCTAGACATTTATCCAGTCATTTGTTTCTCTCTTATGCAGTCTAAGATTTGGTCTAACAAAAACAGTAAGTATTATTCTCAGGCAGAAGAGATGAACTGAAACAGCCCACAGATGGGCTAGCAGAGTATCTGTGAAGTTCAACAGCCAACAGAATCTACACGAATATTTAATAAGTCAAACACCTACATGCTAAGGCACTTACTAATAGGCTTATTATTTATAATACCATATCCATTTCCAACACAACACAAAAAAAATACACCAAACTGTTGCCCTAATAATTAATTACTTATATATTATTTAATGTATGTGAAATGTGCAAGACTTTGAAACAACAGAAAACAGTGACCATGACCTGGACTGACTTCTACAAGAGTTACACCTATGGTAATCTGAGGTAGCATAACAGACTATGAACTTCAGCATGCAAGTGTCTTTAAGTGTGCCTTAAGCGTGTCTCAGTTGGTAAGACCAGTATGAATACACTCCATGTTTCTCCCATGATATAACCTGAGAAATAGTATGGTGTTTACTACCCATACATACATCAACACCCCCTATTGCTACCCTTAGCAATATGAAAAGGTGATAATCCCTGACATCATTCTCCCCAAATTATCAAAATACTAACTGGGCACAAAATAGATTGTAATTATTATCTTTATGAAATTATCTTTGACCACTTTCAGAGAGAAAAACTTTTCATATCAAATTTTGTGTAAGCTTACCCTTCATGACTGTAGCCACAGTTAGAGAATGCCCTTTAACAGACCAGCGTTAGGACTCTACAGATAAACAGTGCAGTCATCGTGGCCTTGAGATAGTGACTTCCTTCTGGTACAGGTCCTAATCAGAAGAGTGTATCTACCATTTACGCTCCTATTCCTACCACCTTCCTATCTGCTAGATCTCTCTGATGTCTATAACCAAAACAATAGGAAATACTAGGAACAAGCACTTATGTTAACATTAGGGTCGCTGAATTCAACTTCAAAGTTTCAGTGTATTTCTTTTCCTAGTTATTTCCTGTTCATCCACCCTGGATTGGACAAAATATTTAATTGACAATTTGTCTGTCTCTGGGGGCAAGATGTATGCAAGCAAGGAACAAAATCAACACCAACAACAAACGTTTCAGAATCATTTAAAGTGTCCCAACCTCAATTTTAACTGAAATCCAGTTCAGGTCAGATTCCTTCTCAGATTGAACCTAAACCTATACTATTATTCTGAAGATGCACTGAAATCCAGCTAAAGTGCTTAAAAGACAGTTAAAGTGAACAAAGTAGTTCCTAAATGAAACTCATTCAAAGGGATATTAGATTGATTTCCTTCCTGGAAAGAGTGCTCTGAGTGTGTCCTCAAAGAAATTCAGCCACAATTTTCCTATTAAGCTTTAGCAATGAAGAAATTATGTAACTCCATACAAACAGAACCAAAGAATTTTCCAACAAAAAACCCCTCTGAATGAACACTAACATTACACTAATTTACATCCTTAGTGAGCCAAATAATAAGATATTTCAATTATTTTCGTAAGCAGGCACAAACATGATGGCATAACAAACTGATTATTACAAGACATTTGTCAGGCAATTCTGCTCTCATGGTTTTGAAGTATCAACCTCTAATAAAGTGCAGCTTGGGGAGTTGCAGATTTTTAAAGAAGTAGTTAATACTGAAGCCTAAAATCCTACATCTACAAAACTGTAAATGCTACTGTCTAGAAGTTATTCATCTATGTCAGAAATTACCTGAAGTTTCTCAAACTCCTCTTGCTAGTTGGTAGTCTGGCCAGGGAAGTGAAAATTTCTTCTAGTATTAACTGTCTATGTTTTTCATACCTGGAGAACACCTATTTAACAGTTACAGGATTGTCAGAAAATTATTTATTGTTACGTAAAATATCACTTGTTAAATATATTGTTAAAAAATTTACATAAAAGCATACACCTTAAATGACACTTAAATAAATTATAATTAATGCATACCTTGTTTTTAATGCATTACTTTGTTTTTTCTAAGCAAGCATTTCTTTATAAAATACATAAAAACTTTTTCAAATATAGATTTTTAAAAATCTTCAAATAACATAAATGTGTAATAGCTCTTAAAAATACCTTATGTTTTAAAAATTTCTGTCAATGGTAGAATACACTGTATAGGAAAATCAAACAGTGTAACACTAAGCTTTCAGACTCCAGTACAGAGCAAAACTCTGTGGTAACATAAATTACAGGAACACATGTATGGTTGTAGAGCACATTTGGGAAACCAGTTTTACTTCCTATCCGAAGCTTTAAAGTTTACCTGGCATGACATATTCTTTCAATTTACAGGGTCAGGACTGTTTGCCTCTCCTTTTGTTTAGGCAGAATACTGGAGTATATCATCCTTACAAAGATGAAAAACTCCCACTTGAACAAGCACATCTGTGTTGTGCTGCATTTTTCCTGAAATAATATTTTATCTGCCCCGTGAATTTTTCACATAGCCACCTCTTTGGAAGAAAAGAATTTATTGCATTACATGGAAGTATCCTACTCGTTCTATACCTTATTCCATTGCATAAATTCAAATCTTAACATAGGAAATAAGGAAAACCACATTGCTAAGATTTCTTAGGACAAGAAAGGACAGGTAAGAGAAAGGGATTTGTGTTTACACTTTAAATGACATAACCAAAATTAAGAAGTTCCTTGCTTAAGCAGGATATTTCTTCCTATAGAGTACTTTGCGAATAAGGGCAGCTCAGGTAGATTTAATACTGTTCATAGATTATGATACCAAACTGTAAAAACATGCAAGAATAAAATTAGTTCTAAACTCCAATTCTCTACCAGAGAGAAAATACAGCCCGTGTAAATGCCCTAATAACTCTTATACAGGAACATGAAACTGCAAATTAAAAAGTACTTACTGCAGTCACTAATTTGATGGCACATAACTGTAGTTCACTGACATTTTCTACAAAGAAAGGTGTTATTCCCATAGACGATACCTATCAATGGAAAGAAATTATTGTAAGTATATTTGACTAACAAACTGATATTTATGCAGTTTCACAAGTAGGTTAATCATTCAGCAGGTAAGGTATTCAACAAGATGTATTACTTCGTATTATTTGCAAATACAGTTATCAAAGGATATTAGAGAACAAGTCCTATGAGGAGCGGCTGAGGGAACCGGGGTTGTTTAGCCTGGAGAAGAGGAGGCTGAGGGGAGACCTCATCGCTCTCTACAACTACCTGAAAGGAGGTTGTAGCGAGGTGGGTGTCGGTCTCTTCTCCCAAGTAACAAGCGATAGGA
>NW_008795938.1:1612880-1626994 GCF_000699145.1 Aptenodytes forsteri
GTGGACATGGTGGTGTTGGGTCGACGGTTGGACATTCGATGATTAGAGGTCTTTTCCAACTTAATGATTCTATGATTACCTACCACACAACAAACCAGTCACTCTGATGTTAGTAATTCAAAAGTTTGTACTGATTTCATACTTCATGTCACTGTGACAATCATACTTTACATTCTTTCTGGGAAAAGAAAAACAAACATTCTCAGACAGAAGTTCTTCTGATAAAACTTACCTGAAGAATAGTCGTATCAGTAAGAAGCTGTATCTCTAGCAACTCTGACAAGCTGCTGACAATGTCACAAACTTTGTTATACAACATCACTATAACTCTTTGCTTGTGGGTGGAACACTTGGCACGTTTTGCTTTTGAACTTAAAACACCACCTAGAAAATAAAAAATATCTTCATTAATTTTTTCAATGTTTCCACATCAAATATTAGAGAGATGATCTTCCTCAAAAAGTGTCCCCAAAACAACTGCATGACTACAGCTTTGTAAAAGCAATTGCTTACAGAAGAAAAACTATTTAGTAGCATCAGCTGGAAAGCAAGAATTTCACATGATACTAATTTTTCATAATTGCTCTAAATTCTGGATCCAAGATTTTTAAAAAGGTTCTTCAAGTTGGACACCTGCATCTAAAGGTATGCATGTGACAATAAAATACTAAATGCTAAGTAGTTTTCACTGAAATAAATCATTATATACACAGAGATTATGACTATAAAATGACTTATTCCTACATATAATAACTATACACAGAAGCTGAACTTCAGACAAACTTCTAAATACTTTGGTTATATTGACATTATTGCAGTAAACCAAGATGTATGACTAAGTTATTCAGAGGACACATTTTATTCATTGTTTTTTTACTCTACATTTCATCATCCTCAAACTAACACAAAGCATTAGTTCAGGATGCTGTATGCAATATGGAAGAACTATCAGTGTAAGAGTTGCATCTAAAAATCTTATTCCAGAAAGTCATATCACTTGCATCATCATACAGTAGATTATGTTTTGATATTTTTTTAATGTGGAAAGATTTTTTAAAATTTCTTAGCATACTAACCACCATGAGGATCCACTCTATACACAGGATCATACTGAGGATAAAGAGTGTTCTGCAAATGAAATTTTGTGTATTGAATAACTCTTTCTATTACATCCTCAATGTATACAGCTTTAGGCATATTTGGTGATGTCATAATATTGATAGCTGTAAGACAAGCATCAGCAGATTTTGTCACTCTTTCCATAATAAGATCTCTCCATAATCTCTCCTCATCTTCAGTGTCATTGTTCTGTAACAGTCAAGAAAAACAGGATAGGGTGAACAAGACAACAAATTTTTATCCTTACCAAGTAAAAGATAATAACATTACCTTAATATACTTACACACACACGTGTATAAAATGTTGTATTTCCTTTTGATACAAGAATAGTTTGTTTTAGAAATCAACTCATGTTTGTTTTACTAGCAACATGTTTGTAATATGTCTCCCTAAGTTACAAGTCTTCAAAGTCTCACTGTATTGTTCTGCTAGAACACAAAGAAGCTTTCTGTGTATCATTGGGAAGCACTATGAGGGAAGATTGCCACATACTCTACTTAAGACTGAGGTACCTTATGCAAAATCTAAACTCATTCATCTAGTGTTTTCTTCAGTGGACTATGCACACCGGTTGCTGCTTTGATCAGTCTGATTTTTGCCACTAGAGGGAATTCTTACACAAGACGACTCTTACAAGTCACATGAAACTCATAAGTACACAGCTTTCACTGCTTCATAGACCAACCCATCTATTATCAGTGGGTTTAAAACATGTCTTATCAAATATATCCATTTAGATTTAGCACAGGGTACAGAATCTCTGTATTTCTGTGTTTGTACAAGTTACAAAACCAAACATACATGAGGTTAATTATGACCCCCCAACACTACTTAAATATTGTAATAACATTATTTATAGCAAAACCTAGTAGAATTTTTCATAGCTTCCCTGGTACAGATATAGCCTACAGAGAAAAAGCATCTTTCCTGTCTGTATGACACCACAGTTCAACACTGTTGGCTTTCCTTGTAAAAATAAGGGGTTGGTGAAACCATATCAACTTTTTCCCTTTGGGGTAAGAGAATCTAAACCAGTATCACAGTACATTATATATATGAGATATATATATATATTTGTCAAATCAACAGAAAACTGCAAATCGGGAGATCCCTGTAAATTTCCTGCATAGAATGGCTTTAAGTCATTTGATCCTTACACAAATGAGGCTTAAAAAAAACCCAAGTAGTTTTAAATATTTTCCAGGTTTTTTTGCTCATTAATCTTGGAAATAAAAAGAACATGCAAGTGCACTCTGCCTCTGAAAAACATCCTGACATGGAGGTAGGATATTTTCACTGCACTGCAAAAGAAGTAAGCTGACTCCTTAGCAGAGGCTTTCTTTGCCATAATGATTTGAATCATGTTTAATAGGTTTTAAGAAAAATCTAGAACTTGTTTGGCTAAAGATTGCTTCTGTTTTTAATCAAAGCTTTGTCTCTGAATTGCAATCATTGGACAATTTCATTAACTGCTTAATAATCTTGAGTTTTACTACAAAAAGCTAAAAGAAAAAAATAACTTTAAAAGCATTAGCATAAAGACCTAATCACAGTGAAGTAGAGCAGGTAAACCAACACCTTCTTTTCACTGATTTTTCATATTGCTGAAGACATTCAGAACCATATATTGAAACTTTGAAAACCCTAAAAACTATCTAGATGAAAGTATTTAGGTACAAATAACGTGTCTCTGGTTTTGATTTGCAAGTTCAAATTCTTCCTTTCCAATATAAATAATTACTCTCTAATTCTGCAGATCAAGGGGTTTTTCTCCATAAAACTCAAGAACTCTATTCTTGCTAGAATATTGTTTTGACTAGAAAGTGTAGAAATAAATGAAATGTGAAATATCATGTATCAACCACATAAAAACTCCAAATCCCCATGTAGTTCTAGGTGTATCAGGAAAAAAAACCCTAAAATCTTAAAATTCCTGTTAATTTTGTTTACGTTGACAACTTTAACTTTGCAGCATAAGAACAGACCTAAACAAAGCGCTTCCTCCTTTCTTAATGCTCAGGAGAAGAATACACTCTACATGAAAGCTGTAGTACTTCTTTCATTGTGGAAGGGTCATTTGATGGACATGTAGCAAAGTAGCAAAGAAATGTCCAATGGTGCAAATTACACCAGTTACCATGAACATTTCAGGATTGAACTGTAATATTTAAAATTGAAACAGAAGAAAACTCAGTTGCTCCAAATACATCTGTTAGTTATCAGTACTATAGTAAAACATGTTTAGTACTGAAAAAATATCAATTGAATTTTACTTCAAATCTTAAAATTTAGCAATCTCAGGCACATACATATTATATCAGAAATTCCTTTCACACACACACACAGTATTTGAAACTATCACTAAATATAGGACTCAAGTGAATAAAACTCTATTCTACACAATGTCGTGAAATTATGTAATTTGAAACTCACATGGTTAAGTAATGTAGAAAGTTTTGATCCATCTTGAATATTCTTCTCCAAAATATTCAGGACTTTTACTGTTTTATCTGTTGAGAGCTAAAACAAGAAAAGAAACACATCAAATAACTGCAGGAACATAAAGGCTTCCAAACTGCTGAAAAGAATGTCCAAGGATGAAGGATAGAACTTGTTATATAATCTGAAACACTTAAAATTGTAAGCAATTGGAGATAGGGATCAGATCTTGATTTCTGTGGTTTCCGACACTGCACGATTGAAATGCTGATAATATAACTAAATGAGGTGAAATATATTCTAAGATTGCAATCAAACTGCATTTTCAAGCAGCAAATTCCATAGAAATAGATTTAAAATTGCATATCTGTCATTAATGTTGTATAGTTATACACTTTTGCTTCTAGAAACAGAAATTTACCAAATCCAAGTATCAATCACAAATTCTAACTGAACATATACAGCTTTATTAGGAGAAAATCCAAATTCCATGAACAAGCAGAAATAAAATTCCCTGATACTTGAGTGCTAGTAAAAAGGAAATGTATTCTTAATATTAGTCTTAACTTAAAGAACTAGCATGTTGAAAATAGTAACTCAAACTCACTTACTGATCTTCTACAGAATTATGATTAAATAATTTGTAGAATATGCTAAACTTGAGGAGAGCCAGTTTCACTCATCCAGGCACTATTGGCGCTCACCTTTGGAAGCAACAAAATTCTGAATTTATGTATGTATGTATGTATGCGTGAAAAGTAGGGAACAGAGGTTAAAGGTGAGAACTATCAGGAAAGAGAAACACTGAGGCTGACAACATGCTACAAAGGAAGGTAGGGATATTGAAGAAAAGTCTAGGAAGAATATCTAAATTTTGGACTAAAGAAGACCCTTCAGAGTGACTTTTATAATAAGTGGCTTCACAGACACTTCATAAACATAGTAAGTGGTCATGAGCAGGCAGAGCAAGAGTTTAACATAAGACTGCCCAAAGCCAAGAGCTCCAGGAAGATAAGGAAAGCAAGAACATTGTTTCTAGAGGTGTGATACCAACAGTTTGCACCAACAAAAAGCTCCCTTGAGCTGAAGTCGGAAAGAGTATGGCAAAGAAACCACAATATGCAGTCTACAGAAAGTGAATCTTATTATCACCTGGGGTGTTAAATCTTCTAAGTTTGAGAGGCCTTTTTGGACAGATGGAGGAAGCAGGCAATTCAGCGTGATGCTGGCTGGACATCATACATTTACATTGCACTAATGGCATGTATCAGAAAGAGTGGATTTTTTTTACTTTGCCAGCAGGTTCTGATTTACTATGGTTGCTCAACACCAGCTGCAAGGAGTAAAGCCTATAGGTTGACGTGCTTTTGTGAAAGTAGATTAATTATTTTAGGTTTTACTGCTCAGGCATGGGTATTACATATTGGCATATAGTCAGCATTGACACAGAGAAGGACTATTCAACAAAACTGTCTCAGCTTCAGAGACAGTAACAGCTAAGATGTGGTAACTTCTTAAGCACTTCAGCTAAGTCAGCAGAAGCACAACTGTTCACAGTATCTGTCACATGCACACCTGAAGAGGGTGGAATGTTATTACAGGGGATATACAAGTTTTGGATGTTGATCAAAATTATATGTTCAAAAAGAGTTAAAGACTATGAAGATGTACCTTGTCCATAATGCCCATTGCCTTGATTTTTGCAGATTCACTACCCAACTCACTAAGCTGATGTTTTCCCAGTAGCAATTCCTGTGGAATCTCATGTTCATCGCCTTTTAAAAAAAAAAAAAAAAAAAAAAAATTAGAATCATATTTTTAATCAGACTTCACGGAAATATTTTACAGCAAATATGAAAAAGCCAACTGCAGAAAAAGAACTGATTTTCCAAATATCTAGCATCTACCAATTCCAAATAGGTCCATCTAATGAAGACCCGATGATGACAACTTTTGGTTGTGTTAAAACGACTACCTGTTAAATATGGCTGGTTCTGAAATACCATTTAACAGTGTAACATGAGACATCCATTTCTGAAAGTCATAAGCAAAAAATTTTTAATGTAGCAAAACCCACTTATTGCAGCTGTTGTGTCATCACCCTCATTTCAGTAAAACAAATCTTAAATGATGGTAGTCCTAATTCTAAAGTTCAAATCTGGGGAAGGGCAATAGATGAAAAACACATATGAAATTAAGTACCTTGGGACACACTGTGTCTTAATCATATTTACCCTTACAAAAAACCCATGATGGTACCAGACAGAGAAAGAACCAATGACTTCACTTTTAGGTCCAAGGTTGTATACACTATTGCTTTAAAAACCGTAGTGATTTGTTTACTATGCTCCTCCCCTTGTTCTAATCCTGTGACAAAGATGTTAGGAAAAAAATTAACAAATAGTCTATTGCCTATTTCAACAGAAAGTCACCTTGGTTAACCTAAACTACTTCCTCAGACACTTATGCTACACTGGCTGGTTTTCAACTGAGACGTATAAGGAGCATACAGTGATTCAGTGCCTCAGCCATAAATGCATAAGGACTCTGCTGCCTGAATTGAATAACCAATCTGTTGGGTCAAAGGCCACAACAGATGCAAAATTATGTGCCTCAGACATTACTAGCAAGAGAACCATCTTATGTTAGTGTTATTTACAAAGATATGTTTGTCAGAAGATAACACCCTAATGACATCCCAAGGAGGTATCCTTTCCATTCCAGGGGACTACTATTAGTCTTATTATGATTTATGCCCCTTTCGGATTCTGCAGGGAGGAGGAAGGAGGATCTTCCTCCTGCAGCAAGTGAAATTGGAAAGGTAAAGGCCACCACTCAAGGTGGAAGCGATATAATGCAGTATGCCCTAGCATGTATCACAGGCAATTAAATCACCAAGAAGGAAGTTCGAAAATACTGAGATACAAAGTTTTTGGTGTTTCTTGTGTTTCTAATTGGTGAAAGCATTTTGAAAATTTCTGACATATTACCAAAAGCTGTAAAATCCATGTCTTCCAAATTTTCCAAAATATTCTCTATTGAAGCAGTAAACCTTTTGAAAGTTGAAGAATCCATCATTTCTGGTGAAAAAAGAAATTTTAAAATAATTATTTTATATACAATACAGAAAATACAAACAGTAGAAAATAGATCTTCTAAAATTACCTTCAGGTGTTAGTTTAGGTTCGTAAGCTTTCCTCTTCTTTTGTTTTTCTTTTTTCTTCATTTTTCTAGCCACTAATTCAGAGAATAAAGAGTGAAACAAATACTTTCTCAAAAATGAAATAAAGGGTTATTTACATTTCTTACACTTGTATTCAATACTGCATGTAAAGATGTTTATTTTAAAATGTTTAACATACCCATTAAAAATGCACTAGTATTATGGAATAAAATTAAACTCTTAAAATGATCAGTTACCCTCGCTGAGGCTAGGGGGAGGAGAATAATCATCCATATCAGAGTCATCGGGACTGCGGTTACGGTAACGGCCACTACCAGAAGTCCTCCTTCCTTCATGATAATGACCACTTCTCCTATGGTCACCAGAACTTCTTCTGTCATGTTCTTCATACTCCCAAGCTTCATCTCTATCTTTTTTATGTCTTTTACGAGAAGCTAGAAATGAAATGCATTTTCATTATAAGTACAAAAATTCTACTTTTAATAGCTCAAAATTAAACATTTTTAACCACCTAAAAGATGTGTAGATGTGACACTTAGGGACATGGTTTAGTGGTGCACTTGGCAGTGTTAGGTTTACAGTTGGTCTTGATGGTTTTAGAGGTCTTTTCCAACCTAAATGATTCTATGATTTGCAAGTTAAACACTGTTGTATAGCTGTTCTGTAAAACAAGTGAACACTCTAAAACTATTAGATAAAATTCTGTTATGGCATTATTCTAACGATTTCTTTTGAATTATGTGAAAACTATGCCTGAAACTGGCAAAGATACCAAAAAACATTTAAAAATACAAATTTATGGGGCATTTGTCCTTTTAAGTGAAGTAAGGAAAGTGGAACAAATCAAAATAAGTTTCATCCTTTCATAAGAGAACACTGAGATAATTTCTTCAGTTATCTAAATTGTGACTATTTATTCTAACGATTTCTTTTGAATTATGTGAAAACTATGCCTGAAACTGGCAAAGATACCAAAAAACATTTAAAAATACAAATTTATGGGGCATTTGTCCTTTTAAGTGAAGTAAGGAAAGTGGAACAAATCAAAATAAGTTTCATCCTTTCATAAGAGAACACTGAGATAATTTCTTCAGTTATCTAAATTGTGACTATTACTGGTTGTCCATATTTCAATTCAGTGATTGCTTTGCCCATCTAACACAGCAAGTTCCAATGAGACTTGGCATTGCTTAAAGATAATCTGTTTTGCCAAGGCAACTAAAATTTTGTCTTGATATATATTATAGGAAATTCATTGTAAAGTAGAAAACTGGAGTCACAATTCCGGGCCAGACAGCAAGTCAGTACCACAAAAGGTTATTATAACCAGTTTTCATTCAGGACCAAAAAGCCCAGCAGAAGTGAATGTTTGAAGAAACTGCAATAAACGTTCTATACAGAAACAGAGATTTGGTGGAAATAAAGTGGGGGAGTGGAATGGAGAGTTCTCTGTTATTTTCGAAGAAAGTCTTGGGTTTCTTGAAGGGGAGAGGGTGCTAAGATGTAATAGAAAAAGGATATGGAGGAGGAGGTAGCTTCATCCATGAAATCAGCCAACTCTCCATTATCTAATATAGCAGAATAACTGGGCTAGCAAAGAGGTATCTAACACAGACTGTGCTGTGAAGATCAAAACAGCTCCAAAACATCACATTCTAGACTAGCAGAGTTTATACTTGTGAACCTGCATATAACGGCCCTGACATCTGTGTGCATCTACCAAAGTCTCCTGAAGTTTAGAGAGGTATGACTGTATATAGGGTTGTTTCTGAGCAAAATGGCTCCAAGCATTTATACAGAACTGGAACTGAACTGATAAGTTCTTCCCACAACCCCAATTTATAGAAGAAGCATAGGAAACACACCAGGATATAGTCACACCTGGTATATGTACCAGGATATAATCAATCGTCAGCCCAGGCTCAGAATTAATTAAAAAAAATTAAACCTGAGGCGATAGTAATGCTCTGCACTGCACCCTAGAGGGCTCCCACTTCTGAAAATGTAGTACAAAACTTCTGTACAGAGGTGGTCCGTGTCTTTAAGGTAATAACTCAGTTCAGGCTTTGAGCTGTACTGCTTCTGGATCAGACTTGCTTCTGGAGGCAGTACAGTCATGTTCATGATGCCTGAGCTACTAACACTGTCTAAACTGGTCAAGAGTTAACTGCAATTGAAGAAATGGAGAGCCATCTTGGATACCTGGAGTGAGAGTACTGGAGAAGAAAGTAAGTGTTTTATGGGAAAAGACTTTACACATCTTAACTGATTCTTTGTCTCCCATGAGACAGTATTTTGTGGAGGCAGATGACATCTGTCTCCACAGTTTACAAATCATCAGTATCAATTTAAGCTCTGTAGGACGAATTCTGACCCCAGCTACATCTCCATGAGAAAAGTAACTTCCAATATTGCTTTTCGAATTTTAAATTGACCAGTTTATCAATGCTGCACAACAAAACAGAACGTGTTACAGTTGTGCTGGCTCTGGAAGGCCAATAAGATGAACATGGGAACAGCTATTCACAATCACTGCTCTACAAAATTTATTTTGAAGTAGATAAAATTGGCTAAAAATTTAATTTTTAATAACATTTCAAGAGTTATTACTGATTTTATACATAAACAAAGACTATTTGGAATATAAATACCCAATTTCCTTCTGAATTCTGCCAAACATTTATGCAATAACACATTTAGCACTTACTGTATGAGAATGATTTCATCAATTCTTAATTTCTCAACATTTAATTGAATAGAAAGTCCCTTCCTCATGAGATACTCAAAGAAATCTCTCTTATTCTATAACAATCACTATTACATATTTTTTAAAGTTCAATTTTAGACAACCAAAAGAATTCTGAAATACATATTTGTAACAATACAAATCTGATCAGTGTACTTGTCACAAATCTTTCCTCCTCTTGATCATTTTGTCTCGTTTTAATTCAATTCAGTTCTACAGTATATTTTGAGAAATATTATAATTTCTTTTTAAACCAGATGTCCTCACTGAATTGTTTAGAATGATGGCCAGATCTCGAGTGGATATAATGAGCTGAGAATCCCTTAAAGCATGTAATTACTGTGAAAGTCTTCCTTAATTTGCTTTACTTTGTATTTACAAATTTCAATAGCCACTGTGGCTAATAGGTGGATTAAAGTATCTGAAATTCTTGACAATTCTCTCCATTCCCAACCAACTTAAATAATTTTGCTTTACTTATTTATTTTTTTAATTCACTGTTCCAGATTATTATCATCATAAACAGGTGATATGATAAAGTAAACAGAGAATATAGAATCCTGAATGAAGCAAATGATCATTAATCCTTTGCCATAATCAAGACTGATACTTCAAGATCTCATACTCACGCTCAAAGCAGCATTATTCAGTTTTAATTAAAAGCAAAACCAACCAAACAAAAGGCCATTCTTTTCTGCTTCTTTGATAAAGATCAGAGGTATCGCTATTATAATTTTTACGTGTATGTGTGCATAAGCACTGTGTATCTGTTGGACAAGAACTTGAAATGTATTAAAAAACAAAACAAATGAATCTTTCTCTTTTGGACCCTAAGAAAGACTCAAAAGCAAAACATTGTGTTTTACAAAAGTTCAGTAAGATGTTTACATAAGCAAAGGTGGAAAGAGTCTAAACTTGGGAAAAAATTGTAAGCAAGATGCCTTCTCAGGTTAACAGCAATAGGCATTTCTCCTGTAGCCCTGCATGGGTAACACAGCTAAGATGTTAACTCAGACTGAACTGATTCACTCCATTTATTATAGAGTTTGTTTTCAGTGTTGGCTAACTGAACTACCACATAGACAAACTAACCATACTCTTATTAGCAAGTAGGAAATCCCTTCCTAACTTAGAGGCATACAACAATTTTTTGACGCTTAGGAACTTTATCCGATTGCACAGCAAAATTCTAACTACAAGCTTCCTCTCTTCCTTTGAAAACAGTTAATTCAAGAATAGTATCATCAGTAAATGGTATTTTGAGAACCCATCAAAAGCAATTCCAGTTTTTCAAGCAATATGCCAGAGAAATAATAGAAGAAGAAATATTTTAAGAAACTTCTGGGCAGTAAGATTCTCAATTTATCATGTCAGAAAAATTCAACAGGGGATCCTTCACTTTTCTTATCAATAAAACTAAGAATAATTTAAAATTTATTTACTGAAATTTTTCTTTGCATACCTTTGTATGCAAGTTGTCTGTGCTGCTTTAGAGGACATTTTCCTTAATCTGGTTGGCTAAAAATGTTTCATAGTACAACTGAAAAAAAAAAATCTAGGCAGTGGCTTCCCATAAGGTAATTAGGAAAAGAAATTTAACAACTAGCTGCTTTTCATCTTGAGTGACAATTGGAAGTCAAGTAATTTTTCTTTTAAAAGAAAAAAAGCATTCTTGCCCAAGTAGCTGTCAGGACAGCAAACTTGTTTCCATATGGTTTGGGGTAGCCAACTTAAAAAAAAAAAACGTATCTTTTGTTAAAAGCAAAATATTAGCTTTCTTTAGCAGTAGGAACAGAACGACGTACTACTTACATTCAAAAGCTTCTTCACTGTCATTGTCTTCATCAGAACTGATTTCAGCATATTTTGGTTTCTCATTAACTGTGCTACGTTTGCGCTTGTTCATTTTCACACGTTCACAAAGTGGCATGGTGGATTCAATTTCTGCCAGGAGCTCAGGAGGCAACTCCTTTAAGACTGACTGATCTATGCTACCTATTAACGGAGAGTAAGAAGAGCAAATGTGAACCTGAAGATAAAAACAAGGGCCCAACACTACAGTCCTTTCTCAGGAACTGCTTATCCACTAATAATACCACCACAAATACCTGGATGTATCTGACAGCCCTTTTTAAAGTTGCATTTATTGTTCACACTACAATTAGAAATTAATATAATAAATTGCATACATATCTCCTTCAATAAAGTATTTTTTCAGGCATATAAACAAACTCAAATCAGCGAATTTCCTTTGTAAAAAGATACCCCTGCTCTACTTCCACAAAATTTAGTCTTATTTCAGTTCATCCTCTGAATTTAACAGATTTTCTAACAATCCAGGTAAATTAAGGAGTCTTTGTGCCTCATTAACATTTTTGTTTATTCTCATTCATATTATTTAGTGTACACAAGACAGTAATCTTCCCTTTTCCAGTAAGCAGGGACAATCTGTGGCAGAACCACTGGGGTCTTATCCCTAAACACAGGCCAAATCATTGACAACCCAACCTCTGCCTCAGATTTTTTCTTACCTGCTACTAGTAGTTTTATAATGCAACCCAAATTTTTGCTTGATTTTGTTACAAAGCAAAGTTGAAAGATTTTTATTTAATATAGACAAACAGCTAGCTGGACCACATCAGGTTTCTCTTCCACAGAGGTAAACGCGTAGAGAACATCACACCATTCTCATCACATTTTGAAACTATCATTAGACCCATATGCAGTCAGAATGAAGGAGATTTGCAGTCAAAATTTTTACAACTGACACAAGGAAACCAAATTAATTCAAAAGTATTTCTTGGGGATTTGTTTATTTGATGTCTTACCTTTATTTATCAAAGAAACTATTGCACAGATTTGAAGATGATTGGACTAAACTGTTAACCTTTTTCCAACAATGGAACATCTTTCTCATAAGCACCTCTCTCTCCTTCCCAAAGCATACTATACTATTTAGGGAGGAAATCCTCTCTAGGCCAATTGCTATACTCATACACAATCCTCAAAAAAATCATCTTCTGGATGATAATTAACTTTTTAATTGCATTCACTGTATCACTAACATAACTTTCTAAAATGTATTTCCATTTTTACACTAATATCCTATCTTCTAATCCAAGATTAGTCTTTTTCTTTTTTCTTTCCCTCTTTAAACATCTTTAACTGCAAATAGAAGAGCTTTAATATGAGAAAATAGTTTCCAGCAACAAAATTTTTAACAAGTCTCACATATTACTGGTTTCACATGCATCTACATCCATAAAAATTGCCTACAAGCAATGAAACTAGTGATCAGAAAATTATTTTTCTATAATTGTCAAGTATGTTCAGCAAGTCATCGCACTTAAGTGCATTTTTAAAAAAGATTTAACTTAAAATACTAGGGTTTTCGAATGGAGGTAGAAAAATATCTATAAAGTAAAACTAGTAGTGGAAGTTGTCCCTGCTTCCCCCACGCTGAGGTCACTCTTATTTATTTGTGTTACCATCCTTAGATAATCACCACTTGCCAAAGTTACCTAAATTCTCAATATTGCTTTCAAAAATGCTAGAAAACATTTCACAGTGTGGTTGACCATGTTGCTGTGACATGATTATTCTCTGCAGGCTGGGCACTTGATTGAAGATAGGCAGAAGTATGCCAGCATGGACAGATCAGTTCCTCTGTGTGTACCAGCAGCTGACTGGATGATAGCCAGGTCTAATCCAGCTGCTGCACAGCCGTGCACCTGAGCGGTGGTGTCCCCATACTAATACTTCATGTCTTTTTGTATGACTATACAGTGCCTGAAGAGACTTAGCTTACATCCAGCCCCATACTACAAGAAAATTCACATACACAAGTTTTAAGACAATTTCCACAGATGCAATCGCTAGAGGGCCTCAGATCCTGGCTAACACATATTCTCAATTCTATGCACTGTTGGTAATTTCATTGAAATCAGAAGGACTACACACATAGCATAAAGCCTACAGTAAATCTGGGCAAACAAAGACATTGCAAAAGCCAGCTACAAGTAAAGGAACAAAAGTTGCATTAAATCCCCGAACAACAAACAAAAATCACAGACTAATACTCTCCTACCTCCTAGGAGTATCTAATCTTGCTTTCCTTACTGACTTTGTTCCCAGGGCAGAACACTATTCAATCATTAAAAATAAATCAGTTACCACAGTGTTAATTAGACATCAATGAAAAAATAAAAATGCAACTACTTAAATAATTGGAAAAATAACTTTATTTCCTTCTCAAAAGTTCCAAGTTTTCTATGTTCTCCAGTGCTAAATTGAACTAATACTTGAATTTGCACTCTCTCCTGTTACAGATATTTCAGATGACAGTATAAGGTTACCCTTTTTTCTTTTATTAGGGAATATGTAAAGCTTTTTTTATTCAAGTAGGGAACAGCAGAAAGGAGAACAATAGAATTATTGTATTTTCCTCTATCAGTCCTGCACTGGTCCTGACCCATACTGATCAGGAAAGGGGATTAACAACAAGTTGCACCTGGACATCCATAGAATCATAGAATCATAGAATCATAGAATCATTGAGAGACCTCTAAGATCATCGAGTCCAACCGTCAACCCAACACCACCATGCCCACTAAACCATGTCCCTA
>NW_008795938.1:1628421-1655426 GCF_000699145.1 Aptenodytes forsteri
GTCTTCCAGCTCGGGGGGCTGAGTACCCTGAGGATAACTGCTCTGTCTGTTAAAGACTGAGGCAAAGAAGGCATTGAGTACCTCAGCCTTTTCCTCATCCTCGGTGACAATGTTCCCCCCTGCATCCAATAAAGGATGGAGATTCTCCTTGGCTCTCTTCTTGTCATTAATATATTTGTAAAAACTTTGTAAAGTTCTCTGTAAGCTATCTTTAAAGTTTTTGTTTCACAATGTTCCCTAGAGCAAGTCTGCCGCATGCCCAGTTTCCTTAGCTGCTGAGGATTGTAAATAACCAAATCTAAAAAGTTTTACTCATGCAGTACAAAGGAGTTAAGCATGACTGCACATGTAGCTACAATTTTGATATACACAGAAAAGGATTCCCCATCCTTTCTGAAGAAATCCAGGGATATTATATACCGTGGGACTCCAATCAAGAACATGTTAATATTTATTTTAGTCTATTACTTATGTTATGTTGAGTCAGGACAACCCAATCTTCACTAGAAACATCTTATTAAATTCCTTCTTTTACACCTCCATATTTTATAACGGAGGTACTGTTTATTTGTTCAGGGTAGTAAAGAAATACTTAAGAGAATCCAGTTCACCATAAGAATCCAGTCACATGGCAACAAACATTAGGTTATAAAACCCATGCTAATGCCTTTTCAGTTTATGGGATACTTTTCAAAAACAATTAAAAGAATATACAACATAAACCCCTTTGAAAGTATCTACAAAAACATGTATGATCACCTTCAGTTTTTCAACTTCTTTGATAAGTTTGCTAAGACCTGGTACCTCCTTTCGTGTTTCCACTTTAATCAGTTACATTTGTCTCTAGTTTGCACGGCTTTTTAAATAGCTAAGGAGAAAGTATACTTTACTAAAAAGTTACTCCACAAGTTAATAAGAATGCCCCAATAAATTAGCTTTCTGAAGAACTGTCCTCTTCAATGGAATAACTCCATTTTTTGCCATGTGTGTGATCAGTGTACACAATATGCCCGAAATGGGCTATAGGCAACAGTGTTCTTCAGACATCACCTACACATATTCTCAAAGGTGTTCCAACTATTAAAAAACCCCAAAACCAAAAAAAACAGAAGAAAAGTACCAACGTAACAAAATCTTTGTCTCACTGTAAAGAACAGCATGCTAACAAACTCCACATTAATGAAACTGAAGGGCAAGTCACGGAACAGCTGTAAGAACAACTCATCTCAAAGAACTGCATACATGAACAGCCACTTCTTCAGTGCTTCTCCAAATGTATGCAATGCTGTCCATGACTTACAGGCTAGTTGCTTGCTGGAGGAAGAGCAAGTTCTTGTTTTTGTTTGATTGCCATTATCGAAAGGTTTCTTAGAGAAGGTATTCAAGAATCTTCAGCTGTTACTGAATATCCACTGATCATCAAGTGGATGTTTTCTCACCAAGCAATTCTTGACAAAATATAATACAGTTAAAGATCAGCCAGAGAATCTTAGCTAAAAATGAATTGGTCTGTAAGCCTCCTCCCATATTCTATTTTAATCTGGGAAGCTTTTCAAAGGGTTTTGCCATGTATAGTAGAAAGACTTCTACAAATATCTAGTGGATGTAGTATTTCCCTTCTTCACATATGGCTTAAAAAAAGAACAGAAAGGCACAGATCCAATTCAAAGTTCAGCATTGCTTTTTCTTCATAATTTGATGGGTAGTTTCAAGTTTATAGAACAGCCTTTAACTTTAGCTAATATTTATGCATATCTAATCTTTAGAAGGATCCAAAATCACTTTGCCTTGAATTTGCAAGTCAAATAGATCTCACTGATCCAGGCAGATGAATGCCTTCAAGAGAGGCTGAATATTAAAAAAAAGATAACATCATTATGGACTTTTACTGGATCCATTCAATGTGGACAGCACAATTATTTTTTGCCACAACAATCAATGTGTTCATATGAGTTTCACCTGGTTTGATATAACAACTTCAAACAGGCAACTATGGAAAAGGGGGTGATGCTTGGTGATGCCTAGGTCAGCTTTCCA
Source organism: Aptenodytes forsteri (assembly GCF_000699145.1). Lineage (NCBI taxonomy): Eukaryota > Metazoa > Chordata > Aves > Sphenisciformes > Spheniscidae > Aptenodytes > Aptenodytes forsteri. The sequence goes on from NW_008795938.1 coordinate 1,630,459, forward strand.
TGATGAGGGGGTTCTCCCCTGCCATAAAATCAAAACCAACACTAATAAACTCTGTTATCTTCTCAGTAATGATTTATCTTTGCTTTTCAAATTATGGAAAACAGATGTGAAGTTTACATTTTGGTGCAATTTCCTACAAACTAACAAGCCATCAAGATTCAAATACATTTAGAAACCTAAACTCTGAATTGCTACTTCCATAACTGTAAGAGATAGTTAATACAGTGGAAACAATCCGTACCAGTTTGCTTATATGGTTACTTTTAAAACACTTGTGACATCAAAATGGCCTGTTTGCACATACATCTATTGTGTCAAATGAACAAGTGTTTGAAGAAAAACTGCCCGAGTTCACTTCAAAACTGAGGTTTATGTTAATGAAGTCTTTGCATAAATTAGCCTCCTATAAATATTGTCTTTTCCATTCCTGTGTGCTTATAGTTTGTAATAAGCAAAACTGCAATTTCATATTTGTAATCTCTCTCTATATATATCTTGCTCTCTATATATATATCTTGGATTTTAATATGCAACTTTTTCCAACTATCAAGACATCATATAAAAGAACACACAAGCGTCTAAGAGGGAACAGTGCCACTTGTTTGGGGTGAGGATACGAATCTTAATTTTGCATTTCTCAGCATTTAGAAATTTAACCACTCCCCACATTCTTGAACTTCTACACTAATGAATTGCCACACATCTTCATTTTGACATTAAAAATAAAAAACTACAGATTGCAGCTCAATTTTTCCCTCCTCTTGCTCCTTTTTTGCCACAGAAGACATTAGCTGCTACTGGACTCTTCTTATTTTGCTGGTGACGAGTATATCCAGTCTTGCTGTTATTCCACAGAGGCCAAGCTGACCTTCCTTACATGACCTCTCTGAGCATTTGATAGACGATGTTCCTCCCTTATGTACCACCAGCTTACTGTCTAACTTTCTCAAGTAATTTTGGGTCACCACTATAACTACACTGATAAAACCTCCTATGTCAGACATCCATGCAGGAAGGAAAGCAATTTCCTTCTGGATTAGCTCAACCAACCTTCAAACTCTGCTAAATCAAATACAATACACTCTTACTCCGTAACAAGAGTGCCGCCTTCTTGTTCAATAGCCGTGTCGTTGTAACTACAACAGCACAGACTCACAGCTTAATTCTACTACAACCACTCATGCAGATAAGGTTCTATTTTAGATAAAGAACTAAAAGAAAAAAGAGGGGATAAAAGTACTTCCCTACTTTATAAAGATGTTTGGAAAATAAACACCCTTTTAAAATAGTTAAGTACTGTTACAGTATAGCACTCAGGCACTACAGTGCAAAGGGCCACATGACTACCTGTGATTGATGAACAGCTTACTGGTTAGAGCTGAAAACTTTTGGCTCTCTCTCAGTGTGCAAATTTAATGATATCCTTTCAACCAGGCTCTCCCTTAAAATGCTCTGGTATGTTCTTTGTATGGTGAACTGAGTCCTTGGTGATCAGAGTCCCTTGCCCACCAGCTTCACACTCCTCCAAATAAATTCTCTGCCCTGGAGAATTTCAAGAACAGAAGGGGAAACACAGGGAAATCACAATCCTCTTCTCAAAGAGGAATTTAAGGCATGAGGAAGGCACATCTGTTCATAAGACAGAAGTTCCACTTTTATCTCAATACCATATCATCAAGCTGAAAAACACACCATCAAATTAATACTGGTGAAAATAATCTGAGAGGTAGTGCATTTGCTCTAGCAGCTTTCCTCTTTCCTCTCCCATTCTCTGCCTTAAAGTTTATGGAAGGGTATACAGCTACATCCTATAAACAGGATATAACCCTCTATTGAACCCCTTACCCATACCTTTTGACTACATCCATGAAAGGTAACTCCTGAGCTCAGCTCACACACATACACCAGAAAGAGGGTGGGAAGCTGAGATGCCCTCACCACCGCCCAAGGGACTGTGCCCACAGGATTCTCTGCTGCAACAAATTTGGCAGGAGGGAGAGAAGTAGTGTTATGAAGAAGTATGTCCTATATAATTCCATAGAACCTGCTTGAACACATCTTTCAAAATCTTTTTTCCTCATCTGCTCTAATACTGGCACAAAGGGAAGGCTCCCAGGCTTGGGCTAAACAAAAGAAGAGATTCAGACGCCCTGCTTATGCTCCAGTCCTTAGCTCTGGCCTTGAAAAACAGGACCCAGCCAGGCTGGTGGGTCAGAGAAGAATTTGGACACAGCAACAGAGTAATTCCATGATACAGTAGAGGTCGTCATTGCCCACAGCTAAGCAGCACAGATTCAAAAAGGATTTCACAATAGTACAAAATACTCTCAGAAGCAAGAAACATTTTTTGATCGAGGGAAGAGATTTCCAAAGAGCACCCTGAAAGATCCAGGCAGAGAGCAGGGAATATACCCAACATGCACTCTCTGAAGATGCCAAGAGAACTCACATTTACATCGGTGTCAATGATTTCCTCAAGCTATCTGATTGCCGTGGCAACTATAGCCACAAGTTATTTTATTCCTTGTTGCTAATCACTGGCTTTTTGTTTTTATAAAAATTGATAAAAGGAGGCTAGAGCAGTCTAGTTTTGCAAGATACTTCACAAAAAATATAGCAGTACTTGGAGTAAAATGGAGCAAGATTGGCAATTGAAATAAATGCGGTGCTGCACAAACCACCTCACTTCCATGAATCAGTGTCAGGGGATTGCTTTTGGATTTCGCTGTCATTGCTTCTGAACATATGCATTGACATTTAAGCCAACTCAATTTATTGTATTAAAAAGTCAAGGTGTTTTGTACAGTTGCAAAACACAGCATGTAATTTTCTGTTACTATTAATGTTTGGAATCTGAAATGTATGATTGATGCATTTTCCCAGCCATGTATTCTCATTAATTTAAAAACTGAGCCATTGGGCCTCACCTAAGAAAAAGGACCTTAATTAAATAAAATCAAATTACACCTCATAATTTTTATTCTCATAATAGAAAAACTCCTATATAAGCAATACAAGCAAGATCTTTGCAGAGAATAAGCAAAACAAATGCCATGATTTACATCTGATCTGTGACTATAGGCACATCAAGAAGATCTGCTTTTTCCTCACTCTATCATGGAAACGATTCTCAGCCTTTATAATTGAAAATAACAGATGAAGCTACTCTTGTTTTGCTTCTTCAAAGTAACTTAATTACATAAGCAACAACAACAAAAGATTGCTGATGTTTTAGCATTTAATACAAAATACTACAGGAAAGTTGCTCAGAAGATAATTAAACAGTACGTATATTTAAGGAACCTTTATTCAATGCAAACAACAGTTCTGTAATTTGAAGAACAAAAAATGTCTCATCCTTTTATTTTCTGTTCATTGATAATGTTCCCATGGAGCAAAAATAAATTCCAAATTTCAAGTAAACAGTTCAAATTTTCTTACACAAAAACAGTCACCTAAAACAGCTGAAAATGTCAAGCAACAGAAAAGTTAATTTACCAGAAGCAAATGTGAGGCTTTCCCCTATTTGTATTTTGCCAACTTTACCCTTTGTTTAGAAGAAAATTCAAACCAAAAATTTTGAGCACATATCCCTGCACATAAGCCAAGAAATAACATCCATATTTAGATACTTAGACACATAAACAGGTCTGCATTGCATATTGTAATTGACGTCAGACAAATCGCTGGCCCACATTTTTACATATTGCAATGCATTGTTTCAAAAATTATTTATGCAAAATAGCCTTAGCTATTCCCAGAAGTAAGAGGAACCTGATCAAGCATCCATGTCCATGAACCAAAGGCAGTTTCAGACTTTCAACAAATTGCTCTGACAAATTAGGTAATAAATTTCTATCACTTACATGTGCCAAAGTAATTTTTCAAAAAGGAACTAATTAAACAATGCACTCCTAAATCTGCAAACAGACAAAACATCATATTTCGGATGAACCAAGGTATAATGAAACTAGTGGGTTTGGTCAAGTTTATTGTTGCTGCTAAGCAGTAGATGTGCAACATACAGAGTTCACTCTTTCTACCCAGAGAAAACTTAAGAACAACTATGAGAGCAAGAATCAGAATATTTACCTTAATGGCAAAGACTAAAGTAGCAAGTAACTAAAGCAGCCTCCAGGCAAAGCAGTGTGCTGAAAATGTCTCCTATTGTACTGGTAACAGATTAACACAAGAAAGGACTCCAGTGTGCAACGGCTGAATTCCTGCTCTCTACCGATACCAGTTTATCCAACATCTACTTCTGAAAAACTAGCACCAAAAATGAAGGCCCTAGAGAGTATGCACAGTGCCCCTACAAATCCCAACATCCCTTCTGGGATAGGATGGACACACCATATGTAAAAAAACCCTGTAAGAAGGAACGATCCATTCTGGTCCAAAGCATGCTAGAGACATGAGATCTTCCTAGACTATCGGATTTAACGGGTTATATATAGTTTGGTTTTGGCTTTTGACTAAACAATGCCTGGAATATTTTTCAAACTGTGAACCTGTTCAATCTAGAAAGGAGAAAAAAATTAATCAGGGCTAAATGGACAAAGTGTATATTAAAATGGATCCTCTGCAAACCCAACACATTTTCAAATACTTCTAATGCCACAAGGGACAGCCAGCTCCTCTTCTAGTCTAGTTAAGTTGAAAAGAGGTAGTCACTAATATCTCAGAAAAGAGGAAGAACAGGAAGACTGTAGAATTCTTATGACAGAAATGGTTTTTTTCTAAAATTCCAGTTAAATTTAGAGTTTAAGAGAAGCTTTAAAGACTTCAGCTGAGAAGAATTATTATAAACTTCTTGCTGTAAGACATGGAATATATCCTTTTTCTCTCTGAAATGTGGCATAATTTTCTGCAGAACTTCAGGGAAAGTTATGACATGCTTCATCCACCTGGTGGTGCATGCACATGCAAGATGCTTAGTGGGTTATTACTCTAGCCTTCCCATATGCAAATGGAATTGCTACCAGGAACTCCAAGATGGTGATTTCAAATTTCAGATTTGTGGAATTACAGACTTTCACAATGGTAATCTTTACAAAAGCACAATCTGTAGTAAGCAAGCTGAGTTGCAGCCTTTTCCTTTCTAAAGGAAATAAGGTTTTACTCCAGTTACTTCCTTGCAGCACAGCTGCTTGCCCCACTGATTTCAGTGAGTACAACAGTGTGTCTGTTTCAGCATCAAGAGATTGTTATTTTGGAAAGAAATTTGAGCGAACTCTAAAATTTGCTTGATGTTTTAATATCCATAAGCTATTTTTCTCAAAGGTTTGCCAATTTTGTCCTTACAGAAGTCCTATACATGAAGGATTTAAACAAATGTTTAAAATCGATACTCTCTTTTTGCCCACAGTTTTCACCTGTACCAGAATGTATTGTGGGTTGCTCTGCTGTGCTAACTAGAAGTCTGTGAGAGGCATCACAAGTAGGCTCACTGAGCCAACACAATCTGGATACAGCTTGTCATCCTGGAATACTCCCTTTCTTGTCACTCCTACCTAGAAGATGAGCACCTAAGTGATTACTCTGCTTCACAAGTGAGACTATTTCCAGCAGTGCTAGAATTCAAAGGTGGACCATCATGGTACACAAATGCCAAATTATAGTTACTATAGGCTCTGAAAAAGTCACCTGGAATTAAAAAACAAAAACAAAAACAAAAACCACCAACAAACCACAAAACACAGAAAAGTACAGAAGCATTGTTTTAACTCAATGACATGAAGATGATTAAACAGTAAATTTTTTAGTTGATCCTGTAAGAATATGTATGAAAAGCACCTTTGAAGAAATGACAAATCTTCACTTAAATTTCAGATCATAGCAGCAGAGAATGCAGTATATTTAGGAAGACTTGTAGTGAGCAACAAAACCCTGTGTTTAAAGTTCTGTGTTGTACAGATAATTAAATCCTATAATGATCTACTCAATGAAGGAGTAGCATTCAGATCAGACTTTTAATTTTTTTTTTTAAACAACAAACTCTTTTTAGGTGATATTGGAAGACCCAAAAGGTGTTTCTGCACAAATCTTAAAAAAGACGCACGCATTTGTCCTAGAACTAAAACTTGCATTACATATATGGTGCTTATTTTGGAAAGGCAATCCTTCAAACATATTATAAACCAACTCAGACATCTCCCTACACAGACAGTTACAGTTTCTCTCCTTACTCATATCTCTTCCATACTTTAACAAAGGAAAATTTGTCTTGTTCAGAATGCAGTAACTGTGAAACTGTTAACAGCTCCCATCCCAACACAGCTGATCAGTATAGCTCTAAGAAGCAGCAGAGAAGGTATTCGCTGAAGCTCTGAAAAGAAAGGATAGCAAACATGACCTCCTCATCGCAGGCACAAACTCAAAGGGAAAAGTTTAATGGATCTCCCAACAACATACATTTGCATTAAAACCAGGATAAAAGGCATTCACAGATGTTAAAACCAGGAGAAAAAAGTGTTACAATTCATTCTGACCTGGACAAAACTGGCCACAAAATTTCACCGTAAGACCCCTTAACAAAAATACTGTGAAAAAGATTTCCATAACTTTCCTCTGAACTAGAGTGAATCTTTCAGAAAAATGCTCAAAGATCAGGAGAGAGAGAAAAAAGTCACTTCTTCCTTGTAAATGCCAAAAGGGACTGTTGGGATGATTCAGTATTAACAATTGTGTATTACGGCTATCCCTCCCATTCGTATAATAACAAAATTTCAAACCTGTCTATAAAATTTGATTAAAATGTTACTTTGTCTTTTTGCAGTACAATGCAAGGCTTATCCACATGCACAATAAAGGTATGATATTCAAATTTAAAATTTACTGAAACAATGTAAAAAGTTGTATAGACTTTCAGTTTGCAAAGCATTAATTTTAGCTTAAAACAAGTCAATTTTATTGAGTTTTATAATGAATGGGCATTAGTCCCTTAAGACAGAATGACTGTCTAAATGGTGTTTTGAACTAGCTAAACTGATCCTATTTTAAACTGGATTTCAGATAAATCACAGCAATGATGTTGTACGTGACAAGCCAGGAGAAGACATTTTCTTGGGGGACGGATGGATGAGAAAGCAAAAACAAAGGACAAGAAATACAAGGAAGTAACATAAGGAAAGATAAAGCAAAATATACTAAGTTACATGGAATAAGAGGGATGTAAGAAGTAGAATAATGATGCTAAAAGGCAACACTAGAAAAGATTTACTACAATCTATTAAGAAATATAGGATGAACTAAATAAAGAATGTTTATGAAAACTACATTTCCTAGTGTATTAAAATGTTTATAACTAAAAATGGCACAGAGTAAACAGTGAACACTATTTCTCTCAATTGGAGTGAGGATATTGTGGCAATGGCATGAATTTTTTCTCTATCAGTCAGTTGTTGACAAATAGACTTTGGCTTATGAAGGGATACCTTTATAAATGATGAACTTTTTCAAACATTGCAGTTCACCTAGTTATTTAGCATAATATATCCTTAGCAATAGTTAGCAGGAAGTTGGGCAAAAAAATGTAAAACTAAAAATACATATGAAAAATCTGAAGTTCAAAGACACTTTCTCCACAATCTGCCTGGCTGAACACTCAAAAGTTGATTTGTAAGACAAACACAGTTACAACTTTATTCTTTCCATGAAACCTATTTCTAGTATCGTTGTAATAGAACAGCAAAAGGACTGATATCAGATTAAAACATTTTCTTTCCCTGGAAAATATGTCCCAAGTTATTTGAGAGTATATAAGAAATATATGACTTCAAACAATAAAAAATACACAAAAACATTGCAGAAAAGTTATAAACCTGACTTCAAAATTAATGCATTGCTCATGTGTGACACAGCTACTGGAGTCATGCCAATCAGAGAAGAGTCATTAAAACCTTTACACATTACTGAAACATTATATATAAATAACCACATCAATACAGACTACAAAAAAAGTACTTCAGAAACATTTTAGAAAGCATACATGCACTGTATATGGCTCTGAGGGCTATAAAAATTACTGATTTTCTGCACATAGAACTGTGTGAATTCAAAATCCATCCTTCTGGGACTATAGCTGAGTTCCATCAGAAAGTTTTCAGTATTCCCTATCAAGAACATAACGGTTTCATCTGAAATCTTTAGACTAAACTGACAACAAAGATATCATAATTTTATGTCTAACTCTAGATACCTATTATTAGAAATTGAAATCTCGCCTGTTCTGAACCTCAAAAAGGGATAGGGGAAATATGAATATTTCCAGGATAAAGAGAAAATATTTAACAAGGAGGCTAATATTTTACAAATAAGTAATACACATCCTTAATTATTAAGTCTTTAAGAGTTAATACGAACAGGTTAGTAGATAGAGAACAGATGTAGCACAATAAATTCATTATACAGATATCACCTCTGTACACGTGCACATAAACATAGTTACACATTCACAAAGATGATTTCTACATCATTTCTTATCAGATCATCTACGCAGGAAAACATTTTAATCTCAAATTCATGATATACCTGGAACTGCATTCATAAATCATCCTGCATACAGCTGAAATCCTCTCCCCTGCCACTTGATTTGTCTATTTTGAGACATGACAAGTCTATAGACATAACTTTGTAAGAAATTTAAATGCTTTAAATGCTAAACATTAAAAAAGAAAGGAACCCTGACCAGTTAGTAACATCGATTTCACAATGCAAAATGATCTACTTTAGTCTGAAACCAAAGAAGCCAAAATTAGAGTACCAACAAGAAAAGCAATCTTATATATAAAAAAAAGCATTAAATCTGCAGGAGACAATCAACCAAATATCAAACCCACAAACTATTCTGAATTATTTCCTGTCCATATTACTAATTTGAAAATGTCAGCCAATTCTTTGCCAGTTCCTTTCCTCTTTCTGCATACAATGGACCCTAGAGACAATGATGTCTGAATTCTCCTAAAGACAGAACCTTTTTGTAAGCTCATTGTCACACAGCCTCAAGTGTGGAGGCTCCCCAACAGAGTTGTATTTATAGTGTAAAAGAGGCAGATGGGACTTTGTAACTGCGTTCTTATTGCATCATGTCAAAACATGCCTTGGAAAACCACATTTCAGTTCCAATTAAAAATATAAGAGAACCTTAAGGCTTGTATACATGCTATTTCCCACCACTCCAGCTACACTGATCTAGTTACAGTAGTACCAGTCCCTTATACAGACACACTTAAACTAGTTTAAATCATACATACAGCAGTTACATTTCACTGGATAAATTACCAGGTTAAACTAATGTAGCTGAAGTACAGCTTAAGACCATTTAAGTGTTCCCACATTAGGTACTTGCACTGGCGTAAATAAATAATTTCAGGTACATCATAGCAAGATTTCCAATAACGACAACCCCTTAAACGAGTTTTACTTTGTTCCCCAAAATCACTATATAAGCAAGCATATAAACTAACTGTCAAATGTTTGTGTTTAATTTCTAACCACAGAAGTAGCAAATCTAAAAGAACAGGCATATAAAAGATAGAATGCAATTAATAGTAAAAAAATCTTACCTTTATTAGATTTGGATGACTTGTTCTTGTTAGGTTTAAAACAAGAGCCCCTTGATTTATCTTCTCTATCCTTAATAAACTTCTGCACATCATCCAAAGAAAGCTTTTGAAGGACAACTACGGGCTTAGCTCCTTTATTTAGATCTTCAACTAGCCCAATCTTCTCTACTTTGTCCTTCTGTTCACCTCTAAATTCAGTTTTCCTTGAATCCTGAGTAACATTGCCATCTTTATCACGCTTGATTTTTGGAATGACAAAATGTTTCAGTGCACCAGATCTTGCCCCCAACAAATAACTGGGAAACTCTGCTTTATTGTCAGCATGTGCTTTATTACTATCTACTTTACTCTTATTACCATCTGTCCTTCGTTCGTCCTTGCTGTTGGGTGATTTAAAACCAGGTTTATCAGGTCTTGATTTACTAGAATCTCCTTTACCTTCCTGTTTAATACGGGGGCTGTCAGGTCTTGATTTCTGATCCCCATAAGAAAACCTTTCCCTTGATTCACCAGACTCATGCCTATGTTTCCTTTCAAATTTCTCAGGTTTTGAACCATCAGATTTAATACCATGCTTAGAATCATGTTCATTTTTGTTTGAGGATCTCAAATATTCAGGCCTTCTAATCTTGGATGGATCTCCTCTGTATCTCTCTGACTCCCCCCTGTCCTCAGATCTTTGTTTAAGGCTATCATGGTCACGCCTCAGTGTATCAGAAAGTGAACGCCCATCAGGCCTTTGTTTTGTTGGATCAGATCTACTTTCAGGTTTTACCCTTGACGGATCAGCTTTCACATCTAGTTTATGCCTAGATATTTCAATTTTCTTATCTGACAATGGTTTACTGGAGTCCCTCCTATTATCATGTCTATGTTTTGGCGTTTCGGGCCTGCCTTCACTCTTCTGTTTTGGCGTTTCGGGCCTGCCTTCACTCTTCTGTTTTGGCGTTTCAGGCCTCTGCCTTATCTCCTGTTTGCCATTATTTTGTTTTCCCTCATTTTGTTTCATCTCCATTTGCCTGCTCTCATTTTGTTTTGATTCTGTCTGTCTGTTCTCATTTTGTTTCACTTCCATTTGTCTGATTTCATGCTTGCTTTCATGTTTAGCTTCTAACTGTTTGTTCTCGTCGTGTTTACTTTCCAACCGCCTGCTCTCATTTTGCTGAAATTCCATTTGTCTGTTTTCATTTTGCTGGATATCCGTCTTTTGACCCTCAAAGTCTGCCTTTTTCCTAAAAATCTCAGGATGGTTTTCAGGTTTAAATTTAAGAACTCCAACAGTGTCTTCTTGGGGAACACACACAAACCCGTCGTTATACTGCTTAATTTCTTCAGGTTTTTTGATGGTGTCCAGATCCTGAGTTACTGTTGCCTGAGAGTCCACTCTTCCTGCTTGCTGCAGATCAATACTAACCATCAACGCTGGCCTCGCCCCATTTCCTGCAGAACCTGTCTCCTGAGAAGCTGCTCTATTTCCTCCAGTAGCACCTCCAGCCTCCTGTGGTTTGTTTTCTTGCTTTCGCTTCTTTAGAGGCTTATCTGCAAGTTAAAAGAGAAAAATCACAAATTATATATATGGACTGGTAAATGTCCAAGCAAGAATGTCCATTCCCCTCCACTCCCACCAATTAATCCTCCTCAGCATGTATGTACACACACAACAAAATCCATTGAATTTAAAAGCAAGAATAGAACTTCTCTAGCTAATACTTTTTAATGTATTCGGACTATCATTCATTGTCAGTCTACCACAGGTGCCAATTAATCATGAAAAAACCTCACCCTCAAAACATATGAAATCAAAGTCCCTGTATAATTCCCAAGAAAACCATCTAATAAAGCAGCTGCAATACGTAAACACCAAAAAAAAACATTTTAAAAAATCCCAAACTAATCAATTACGCTTGAAGCAAAAGTCTGCAAAGACAAAGTTAAGGTGCACCTCCACAACTACTTTTTGAGGAATATGATTATAAAATATTCTCTTCTGCAGATTCAGCCTGCTTCATTATACATGAACTAAGCAAGGATCTGCAATGATTAAGACAGGTTCTCCCTACTTGGTTCAGTGCATCACTTGGACTTCACACATATTTTAGCCAGGGAACACAGGAACAATGAACAAAAATTATTAAAATAACTCCAACACTCCATGCTTCTCTTTGAAGCTAAGCAGTATACCAAGAGTTGGAGTCTATACCATAAGTATCAGGTGGGGGGCCACTACACACTTAAAAGATTGAGTATTTTCCCTTTGCAATCATAATGCTTTTCATGGATGAAATTAAAAGTTCAGTGATAATTTTATGTAGTGTCAAGAGCTTGACTCTGCAATAAGCCTTTCAGTTTATACTAAAAAATCATTAAGAGTAGAATAGAGAAAAATAAAGTGAGCCAACCACACACCCTGTAATTTGGTAGAATTAATAGAAATGAGAAGTACATGGAAGTATCCAAAAGAGTATGTTCTATTCATTTAAACTACAACCTATTTATATTACCAAGATGGTACTCTAAACTAAAATTAATTTCTGCCATGAAAACCAAAAGCCCTACCTGCACTAAGGCTTATATTCTCATTTCTCAACTATCATTGTGTAATTTGTCAAAAAAACCCAATGACATTCTCTGTAATCAGAGAATATGACTTTAAGTCTAAGGAATGACTAAACATAGGTTGGAAATTCTGTTGTAGATCTATTGTCAAAATGTCCAGACAACAAATGCAATATAAGAAAAATAACTTATTTTGTGCCTAGATTTGTGGTGCCTTATCACCAGATGCAATGAGCCAGCTCTTTCTTTGGGAGCAGGAGAATGAATGGTAATGAGGATGCAATCAAGGAATAGGGAAATAAACTCCAAGGAAAAAAAAACCCACCACCCTCTCAAATTGTAAACCAGAATTGTAACATATGACTTCTAATTTCTTCTATATTTGTAGAAGATTCTTGTTTAGAAGAATTAAAACTTTGAAGGATCATCTCCAAAATTAACATTAGAACACAATAACAAGTAGTAACATGGTCAATTCCAGTGATATGAACAGGCTTTTTTTCCCCATCATTTTCATTCTCAAATCTATTTGTACATCTCTAACTTCCTAAAACTCCAAAATTATGTACAACATTTACTGGCCGGAAGACAGTAAAGACAGATACAATAAACTCCATGCAGAAACTGGTCAACTGCAAACAAGGAACTTTTTGAAGTTCAATAAAAACCTGTAGGAACACCTGCCAACTTTATGATAGACACGTGAAGCAAAATAAATTTGCGAAATCAAAGGTGCAGCTTTTTAGCATGGAGATTTTTGCTTTTTCTGTACTATAACAACTGTTGGATTCATATGAGAACTTACATAGGTTAATTTCCCTACACTACTGATTAAAACGAATATATTTTTTTGAAACCTTCATGCAGTGACAAAAAAATCTTTTTCTCCCTGTGACTAAGAAGGGTTTGACCTCACTAAGCTTCGTGACAGATCTTAGGAATGGTCATGAAGTAGAAGCTTCCAGACTAATGGGTTTCAAATTTGATTTTTTTTTTTTTTAAAAAACATATGTTAATACACATACATCCACACACATCATTACCTTATTTCTCAATTAAAACTCTTTAAATGTTGAAACACAAATTGAGAAACTTGTGTTCTTAGGAAAAAGTCAGTCAGCTTTTTCATTTTAACCCAGAAATGTCAGCCGCTGAGTAAGTCCTGTAAAGCTCTGATGGTGTATCTAACAGTAGCCTTTAAGACATTACTGTTATCAGCTATCTACCCCATTCCTTTAACTGAGGTTATCACCTGTAGCAGAAGGGAACACACATTCATATTTCCACAAGTGCATTTCATTGTCCAATGCATCACCTTAAGGCACTAGTGAAGATGGTTTGCATTAACCTACCAGGCTGAACAAGTCAGTTAAGAGCCAAGCAAATATTTCCCTCTGCTACTCCTACCATAGGAGCAAGGCAGATGGCCAGGAGCTGTGATGCCTTAAAGAAGCTGTAGCTCGATCAACCAAAACTCACCTTTCAGAGCCCTCATGCTGAAGGCTCCAAGATTAAACAACCAAAACAATTCAAGTAGGACCACTTTTCTCGCTTGAACTTCTGTAACTGACCAAGCTCAAAATGCTGCTGCTCTTCATCATCCAAAATGTCAAATTGTAAGTTAAGAACATGTAAGTAGATGATCACATCACAACGTGGCATACATATTCTCTCTAAATACAGAGCTCTTCTGATGCACCTTCTTCATTTCTCTTGACAACTGAATACTGATGTTTTATTAAATTATAACCACAACCTGTTGACATCTTATCTGAGAAGAAAGGGACACCTTCAAAATTTTCTTTTCCTAAATGGCAAGGTGATTGCAGACAGAGTTACAGATTACTCACAGATTTCTTCTTATTTCCAGTGCAGCTTGATGGCGATCCTCAGAACTAGACTTGATCATTACTGTTTTGCCTCTATGAGATTTCTGGATCTAGGACAAAAAAGCTGGCCCAAGTATATGAAAATATCAGGTTGAGCTAGGGCATAAAAAGGTAGGATGAGTACATGGTACCACTATCTTCATCGAGCACAATGAAAAAAATCCATCGAATGAGCACAAAAACTTTTTAAGTTGCCATGATAGCTGCAGAAATCTGAAATACACAATTGGGCTTCAAGGGCTTTATAAAATCTTGAACTGACTTTGAACTATATGGGAATAATCAATAGAGAATCAGAGAGGTGAGGAGAGAGTAATTAACCCCTGAAAACAGATGTCTTCATATCTTCTCTTTTACAATTCGCATACATCTACTTTGTTAAGGCATGAGTCCCAAGACCCCTTAGGGTTTTGACAAACAGATGAACTTAGGAACTTTTACAACATCCATTCAAATATACTTCGTGTCCTTCAAGGCATCAGTATCCAAGCTTCATCCACTTCAGTCCACAGATAGTAGAATTTCTTTTTATTATCAGGATCTAGGACTTTGCCAAAATATCAGACTAATATTCTTCTTTCAAATCAGACCTAGATTCAAAGCTTGCCACAATTCCGAACATGTAGGCTCACAAGCTCTTGAGACCAATAAAGTGTGATCAGGATCTTTTTGCTTCACTCTTTGTAACAGTTTTCATAATAAAAGGAATGTGTAATAAGCCACAGAAGAGCTTTCTGACTATATGAGAGATCAGGTATCCAACTTTGTTATTTTCAGATTCTTTTCTTTTTAGAAACATTATTCACTCCTCCCCATCCCCAAGAATGTAGATACCTCCAAAATATATCTACATTTTGTTCAATTCCTTGAACAAATTTGTGACAGTTCAGAGCACAGTCTGATCACAGTTATTCTTTTATGTATACATCCTTTTGGCTTGGCAAATCCGCATGGATGTTCTCTTTACATTGCAACGTGCTCACCAAAAGGCGGTATCTTGGTACTCAATAAGTTACCTTATTCTAAAAAATAATAGAGATGTTCTGTCAAATTAAATGGGTCACTGTGGTGCAAGAAACAAAACATTACAGAAACCACAAGTTTGAAATGGAAAAAAAAAGATTAGCTGGATTTCCAAGTGGTTATCTCTCACCTGTCCTCTTACGAACAGTATTTCTGGAGACAGGTTGTGGCCTTCATCTTTGGAAGTATCGGTGTGTCAAAACAACCAGTACTTTCAGATTTAGAAATTAATTAATTAATTACTGCAGAACCTTTGTGAAAAAAACCCATTGCACTGGAATAACCACAGATAGCTTCAAATACATTTCTGCTGAAACGGCGAGTCAGTCATGATTTGAAGAATATCCATCCTGAAAACGGATACACTTGGAAGCTGCGCAAGTGTTAGGGACAGCAGCTGCATGAGGGGAGCTGTATTAAAGAAGTATCTCCATTCTTCCATTTAACCTGAAGTCTTTCCAAAGCAGCAGCTGGAATACCATTAGTGCTGAATTCTCCCACATTACTGCTTTCTTGCAAACCTGATGATTGCCTTAAGTCCCAGATTAAAATCTTTCAACAAATGAGTGTAATAGGATGATAGCCTAAAAACTTCTAGAACTGCTTGTCCTAGCAAACTGAAACGGGCCTTCTGCAAATACCTAAGGTAACAAGTCTAAATAATAACCGTGTGCATGGTTGCTAAGCTTCATTTTAGCAGAATGGTAACACTCCACTCTATTAATACTGTTTGGTAGACTCTAAAATCCAGAGACTTCTGAATGATCTTGAATGATCTCGAAGACACAGAAGATAAATTATCACTTCCCCATTTACACCTTGTACGGGATTCAGTTGGAGACTTCATATCCAAGATGATTAAATGTGAATGTATTCCTCTTCAGAACCACAATGAAGATTGATCCTCTAATGCTGAATTCTGGATGAACCATTTTGATGACTCCAGTACAAACTTTCTTTTTTTAAAGCATAACAATTAAGAGTTTTATATTTTAAAGCTCTAACACTCTCCAGAGATTACCAGGATATGGCTCCACTCATTTGAAATACCAGTTATTTGAATTATTTAAATCAGCAATGAATAAACTTAAACCAAATATACCAGTCCTAAGCAGTTATTGTCAAACCTTCCATTTTTTAACATCAGAGACAAGTCAGCCAGAGGCCATTTACAAGCTTATCTTATTTAAGCTAACAGTCAAGATTAGGAATTTTCAACAGGTAACACATAAGTATACATCTAAATAACAAACCTAAGTTTACTGACAACTGGTTTTTTTTCAGTTATTTTTCATGGATCTCTTCAAAGTTGTCCAAGTGCCCTGTGCCCCCAAACCAACAGTGTTCTGTAGACCACAAGAATCTAAATCAGTCAATCTAATCTGGGAACAAGGAAGGTTTAAAATTACTTTAATAATACTGATGGATGACCTATCAATGGAGTGAGGGAAAATATCCATTCTTATCTTTCTACTCCTTCATGAACATTCAGCATTACTGACCATGAGAGTTTGCTTTCACCTGACCTCGCCCCAAAGCCATACTCCAATAAACAAAGAATTGAACAACCAAAGAGAACTCTTCCCATCAGTAGAAGAGATTCCCACACTACCAGCTCCTCCCCTTGAAGGAGAGACTCAGCAAACACAGGTCAAAAACCTATTCTCACTGCTTGCTCCCTTACAGAAGAAACTAAGAAAGTACAGTCATGAACTTGGTATAGGAAGCTTTATAGAACAGAACGTCATTCCAAAGTCTCCAAAGTAGATACCAGAGGGCTTCCAGCTGCTGCAGTTCAGAAGAAGGGATTTCTGAGATTCTGAACAGAAACATCTGCTAATTTTTGGCAATCCATTAAAAGACTTTATTGAACTTCTGGTCATTGTGCAAAAAGGAAAGCCCATCAGGAGGGATGTCCAAACTCATTCAGGACAAAACACAAAAAGACTACAGGAGTCTCTGACATGCCTTACGGTGTAGCAGACTTAAGAATCTTCATTTTGGTAAAGTTTTCCTTGTTTTCTTAAATCTAACAATAACATAATCAGCATAACTAGAGAATGAAATATGATCTTATGAATTTTTCTACTTAAGGATGTCTGGTAACTCATTATTCCCTGTCAACTACAGTAATACAAAAGAAATATTACGCTAGAAAATAACAAGAATTGAACTACAGAAAAGTATAATCAAGCATCTACACTTTATTTTAGAGATTGGAAGCTGTAACTTAACCCCCCTGAATTTAATTTTGCTTTTACAAACAATACGATTTTATTATATTTGTGAGGTAGATTTTTCTGACACAAATGCTGGGTTTTATCCATGTGATTGCTTTGTTACGAATTATAGTTTTGTAAACTCAATTGTTAAAATATCTGAGCAAAACCTGAAGTGCAATTACTTTGAAATACACAATGCAGCACCTAATTTCACAAGAAAAATGCAACACACTAACAGTAGACTTAATGAAAACTACTTATTCTATGTATCATTTACAGATTAACATATCCAATTAGTTTTTAATTCATTTGTATAAACAGAAAACTTTAGAAATAAGCAATGAATTTGAAATGTCCCTTTCAGATGTTGATTTTATTCTGACATCATACCTTGCACTCAAAAATATCTTCAATTAACTAGATCCAGTAACATTTATACTGCATGATAATGAAAAAGTGTCTGTCTCTTCTTAGGTTGATGTCAGAGTGAACTTAGTGATGACTATGAAGTATAGAAATACTGGGCTTAAACTCTTAATAAGGTTTATTAATTATACATGCCATTTCTTTGTCAAGATTTAAATCCATTATAGAGAAGTGACTGCCCCAGAACAAAATAAAGTCAATACTAGGTAAGTAATATAAGTAATATTAAATCCTCTCATCCATGTAACAAATACAATCAAGCGAATATACAACATGCAAGTTATATTTAATTTTCTAATCCTAGTTTATGCTACAGATAAAAAAAATAGACTTCTTGCCCAACTGCTAGGTTTTAGTTATTTTCTACACCTGCTTACAAGAGCAGGTTTCTGTGCTACCCTACGTAAAGCACAACCTGGGATAAACAGGGGAATTTGATTTCATGTTACACAAGAGCACCAAAATAAAGTAAATGCCATTAAAAATGCCCCTACTTTTTTTAAAAAATATGTTTTTCATTCAATCAGTATTTCATTCTTTATAAAAAATATAAAAGAAAGTATTTTTTCGTAGATAGATGGAAAAATTGCAACACTTCATTGCAATTTCTCTAGATAGAAGAGGAATTTCTTCCCCTTACTTTTCTTAAAACATGTCTGCACACACACAACAAAAAAAATCTCTCATCTATGGGAACTGGAGGTTGCAAAGCTGCTTCTTCTTGGGAAACCTGTATGAGGTGCCAGTTTCATCCATTATGTCACACTACAAAACGCAGACTGCATGAAAGCTTGTATACACAAAATACATGATATCTAATTCTCACACTGTCCTACTACATAGAGACACAATCATTTATATTTTATACTATCTCATTTTCTCTTCTGTTATTAGTGACTGCAATCTTCTGCAAGATTACTATACAAATGACTACACTTGTAGCTCCATTTTTAAGGAAATAAAACACCTGTATTTTTGGAAATGAATGCTAATATACTGGTTATAATTACACATTCTGTCATTTCATTAATTGGCTACATAAAATTAGATGTAAACAAACTATTCATTCTTAATAGTGTTCTTCTATTAGTTTCCTCTTTGGGGAACTTTTGGGGGGAGATGGGTAATGGGGAGAAAGGGAGAGGAGCTGGTAAGAACTTAAAAGGTGAGAGAAAAAGGTTACTTACCTATAACTGTAGTTTTGAGAGTTTTGCTCCGGCAGATTCACACTCTTGGGATGTGTGTCTCTGCTGCTATGGGCTTGGAACGAACTAAAAAAAGAAGGGCCCACAGCAGGCATCCAAATGCCCCCTAACTGATTCAATTATTGGAAATAAAGTTATTACAGCTTCACTTCTTCCTAATTCAAAGAATCCAGAGTAAGATTCCAAAGAAGTGGGTAAAATGGATCCTCAGAGGTAAAATATATAGTGAAAAAAACACAGATACGAGTAGGTTTGTCTCATTTAAAAAATGCTTCTATAAGGCTTTTGTTTAAAAAAAAAATATTAGCCTCCCAAGGAAATGGTTAGTAATTAATGATTTCATTACTCTCACAAACTCCAGAGAACAGTGCCTTTTACAAGTAAAAGTAGAACTCCTTAATCTGTTAAGAAGTAATGCAATTTGAAGAAGAGTCTCTGAAAAAAGATGGGTTACTCTCTGTTTTTTCAAGTAATTTTCAAGGTTGTCTTCCCTTTTCCCCTTCCTAGAAGACTCAAGAGTTCCTTTTAACATTAGTATCTTAAATATTTTTGAATCACAGTATTTGGCATTTTTAGAAAAGCATGAAAGATCTTGAGGTATAAACCTTGAACCTGAAAATTAATTCAGTAGCAGGTCTAAATCTTGAAGAACAAGAAGAACGTAATGTAATGTTCTAGGAAAGGTTTAGACTGAAAGTGACTGACTAGCTTTGAACTACTTGACTATATACAAAAATAATCCACTTATATCTGAACAGTGGCAAAGCACGAGTTAATGCCAAGAACTTACCAAAATGAAATTTCTCCCTCAACACCCACCCCGATCAAAAAAAAAAAAAAAAAAAAAAAAGATTCCTGAGAAGAACAGAAATTCCTCAGATATAATTTTCTAAAACTCAACAAGATTTCCTATACTTTCTTGGAGTAGTCAACTTCAGAATGTGAACAAAGCACAACTCCAGTTAAGTGAACAAAATAGGTTCAGAATATGGACCTCTACTTGTTTTAAAAGTATTCAGCAGCCCCAAGTAATACAGGAAATGTGACTACTGACGGTGATTAGAAGAGAAGAAAGTGTGCGTGAAGCTTCATTACCTTTCTAAAGAAATTATATCATCAAAATATCACAATGCACCTAAGCAGAGGATGGTTCACTTGTTGTCGATTGTTGTGGAAAAAGATAATCCCTTCCTGTATTAGCCCTGCTGAATCACTTTTTTTCCAACTCAGATAATCTGAGTCTTGAAAAATAATAGCTGGATCTATCTGTAATACTATGTATCCTTTCAAAAGAGAAGATATGATCTAGTATTGATTGACAACTTGTATCTGATGAGGGTATAGAGGCCATTGTGAGGGGGGCAATGGGAACTGAAGACCTGAGGTATGTCATGTTCCATGGATTTATTTATTTGTTCTGAGGCTATTAAACATAATAGATGTATTAAAAAGTAACTCTTGGTGCCAAGTGCCTCAATCTCCAAAATCTCCAACTATTCCTTTCATTAACAGATACAGACACATTACTTGTAAAATTAATCAATACAGAGACACTTCCTTGATGGAAAAAGTAGGAAGAGGAGATGGACTCTTGTCCTTCCACACAGAGGACAAGGATGAAAACAACTTTTTCAAACTTTGCACCTCTCTATCATGATGAAAAGACTATATAACGCACTTAATCCAAGATCCAAATAGACCAAAAGAACAGAATTATAAAAACAGCTCTGAAAAGCACTCAGATATGAGGCAAAAGGTCTATATTATAAAATCACTTCTTACGCATATCTGACATACATTAGGTCAAATCTGTCAGATTTTGCATTAGTGATTTTTGCACTAAGAATTCCTTTTTCAGAAAGCAAAAGCACAACAATCAGGTTCCAGAAAGATACACTGCTTTTCAAAGAAGAAGGCACTTATGCAAAACCCTGTGTTAGTTCAAGCTCTGAAACAGAGACTGCCTCCCACTTTGAGAGACTTCGTTTGGTGGAAGCTAAATATTTTAACAGTTTTGTCAGAATTAACGATTTATTACAAAAAGTACTATAATTACCAAAGGGCTCCAATCCCCATTTTCTACCTGTACCAAACATTATGAAAGGACCTCAGCATTAAAAAAAAAAAAAAAAAACCTAACAATGCCTTAGGCAAGTGCAGCAGTTGTATAATTTTTAGCAAGAACTCCCCCCAAAAAATCTCTGCCTCTCCTCTGGAATAAACAGTTCTACCACACTACTGGTTCCAAGCCTCAGAAAGAACATGTCATACCCAGCCAAAGCCTTACTGTTAAAAACAAAGCAGCTGAAAACCTTTGATGAAGCATAGTACTATAGAGATCTCATGTCTTTAAAAAAAGGACAGAAGAGACCACTAATCTTCTGTCAAAACTTGCAAGTACCATTCTACTCAAATTTATGGAAGACAACAACTTGTGCCTACACAGAAAGCGTAACGTAACTGTAATACGTATTCCCATGCCTCAATTACAAAAGCAGCAAAGATGCTTTCATGCAGATTTTAGCATGTGCTAGCATCTTGAGTAAGTTCTCTAGAGGACGCTTGTTATTGTAAAGCATCAGCTAGCACTATGCATTCCCATTCTAATTAGACCGAGTACTTGCTACAATCACACTATTTTCTTGACATAATGTGATCTGAGGTTACATATATGTACTAAAATGTACAAATGCCAGGCTTTTGCATAAATACAGTAAGCAGCTTCGCAAAAATGAATGATATATTTAGGAGTTATTGGATATATTTCTAACAGACATATTCCCATAGGAACAATAGAGGAAGCTTCCTCCTGCAGTCACACCAAACCAAACAGCTGTAACTAGAACAATCCCAGAGTGTATCAACTTGCAGACATAGTACAAACTTACAAGCAACAGCAAAAGCATTACCAAAAAATAAGAACCATATTTCTCAAAGGTAATAGCTTTTCAGGAAATCTGTCCCAAGGCTACTAAAAATCCTTCTACTCAATACTGTTCATTCATGGCTGAAACCTCAACAGCCAAAGTTAAAAGAGCTGCTGTCTAGCATAGGGGCAACTTACCACCAGTGAATAAACGGTAATCATTTGTCCCAATATAAGGCAGCAACTCTTGCACCTAACTCATAGCAACTGCAGGAACTCATAAGAACTGAGACCTACCAGAGGATGCAGGTAGAAGGGAAGCATAAGGTTGGAATCCTTATTTGGGAAGCTGGTTATTGAGCAGTAGTGAAAGGGAGAGATGACGTTCTATAAAAATCACTTCTTTCCCCAAAAGAAACAAATCAGTCTGCCCATGGCTATGTAATTATGGCAAACAAACTTTACAACTAATGCTCAACATTTCCTGAAAGCCAGAACAAAAGAGAAAGTGTGTTTTAGTCTTGTCCTAAGTGTTTGAAGGCTGTGGTGCACCATCAAAAATACAATGCATTTTAGCTTCTCAGCTAAAACATGCTGGAGATTCTACTCGAAGTGTGTGGATATAAAAGTAGCTTTTGACGTATTAGGAGACAAACCACAATCTCTCCATCAATAAATTTAAAATTAGTAGAAGAGATTTAAGCAAAGTAACAAATTTACCCATTTGATTAAATTAAAATTAAAGACAGTAAAGATCTCTTTTGAGGTGAGCGCACATTTTCTCCATATATTCACAAACAACATTTCCTAAAAAGACTTGATTCAGTTACCAAATAAGAAATATCTAGTAAGTTAACCTTTTAGTAATTGCAACAACCACATTTACAAACAAACACACACATAAACACTCTATCCTCCCCCCACCCCCCACCAGCATCTTTAAAAACAGAAGAAAAATCTTTGAATAGGGAGAAAATTTGTGCGCTCTCTGCTGGTTAAAGACCCAAACTGTACGTAAATTCAGTTGCGTCCATGCAAGTATGTCCAAAATTGAACATTTTCAACTATGAACTTCCAAAATCAGAATTTGCTCCATTTTCCACTCTGCAAGATTTTTCTTGGGAGTATCTAATAAATTAGCATTATACCAGAAAAGCTTTTTTCTCAGAAGTTAAACATAGTGCAGAGGAAGCTTCTGAAAGATACTTATGTTAACCTATCACTACCTAATTTATAAAATACTTCTTATCTTCAAGATTTACATGTGGGCTTTGCACCTACTTTTGAGGTTTCTGAAGCCTAAGACCTTCAAACCAGTTAACAACAGAAAAAACAAAACAAAACAAAAAAACCCAAAGAGGATAGATTCAATGAAATCGGTTAAGACAACCAGTACAGCTACTGAAGTGAAGAGAAAACACTTCAGAGGCTCATCTGGTTCTGTGCTAGAGACCATATAGATATATGGTAGTTCTCTAAAGCTTGTAATGCCTACATAATAATGAATATCCAGTTGAACAAACATTGGAGACAACATAGTATTATATATTACCCAATCATTACACTGCCTTTAAAAGACTAGATGTGATTTTAATCTAACACCTCCTTCATATTAGGTTCAAATGGAGATATGAATAGAAATGGGATAAAAGAGTTTTCCTGTATTTTCTTAAAGTAGGCAACATGGGTAGTTAATTAATAATTCAACTACCAAAACTTATTACAAATTTTGACTTATGGTACTGCTGGGATTTTAGAAACTATAAACAACGTCAATTGTACTTCATTCAGTCTCATGGTTCAAAATAAAAATAGCTTAAAAAGAAGTTTGAAACATAAGAATGTCACTTTCCATCCATTAAGACCCCAAATAAAGAATAAATAAAAATATGCATATATGAGAGATTACAGTTCATTGTTGGAGGGGAATGGAGATGAATGTCGCAGAAGAACCTACACTGAGTAAACAGAATTGAACTATGTGACAATGACAGGAAGTGTTTTAATATATATATGGGTTTTATATGCATATATATATTTATATAATATATATAGTGTATACACACACACAATCCTTTTACCTTTATCTTGCACTTCTTTTGAAAATCGCTCCCTTTCAATAGCTGATTCACGTTCTATCCGCTCAATTTCAGCCAATGCATCCAATTCTACTTCATCATATGACGTTATAGTTCCTTGTTGCGAAACCTGTTGCTGTGTCTGTACCACAGGGGTTTGAGGTTGTTTTGCAGCAACTGAAGTGTTCTGTTGTAAAACAGGCACTTGTTGTGCCTGAAGGAAAGCTGTCTGTTCGTGCTGCGGCAAACACTGAGCAGCATTTAGTGGGCGGTTAACATCCTGTGGAGTAACGGGTGTTTTAGAAGTCTGTCCTGGGTACTGCACATTAAAAGGAATATCACCCTCTGACACACTGCTGTTTTCCAAACCAGAAAGCATATCATCCTGCTGGTCCATATCCGAAGATCTTACACGAGAGAGTCTTAATGTAAGCTTAGTGGAGTCCTTGGAAGGAGAACTAATGATATCATACATTGCAGCTTTTTCAGTCTGGTCTTTTTCATCCTTGCCTAACTTCATTTTCTTTTGTTTCTTTTGCTTTCTTTCTGGAGAATCTAACAATATGTCTGGGGGAACATCTCTAGGTGATGAATAAGGTGGAGGCTGAGATTGTTGGATTAAAGGTTGTCTTGATCCTAGAATAATAATTCAGAAAAACTGAACAGTTATGTTGTTTCATGTTTATATAAAAACACACTAAATATAACCTACATAATTTTCACGTGTATTTCTACATATATCTGTGTTCACAAAAGGTCTAGGTAAGATTGGTAGGAAGCACATCATTCCTAGATCAAGATGTAATCCAGATAGTTGCAGTGTATTTCCTAGGAATTTTAGAAGTCCACTTCAGGTAGAGAAGGGATCATTTCAGAGAAGATGGAACAAAAAAACCCACCACCAAAAAAGAATAAATAAAAATAGTACCTGTAGTTTCAGAATATCAACTATTAGAAAATGGTCAATGAAAGCAAGTTGACTACAGAAAAAAGAAAGATCAAAAAGATTCTTAATAAGGTTCAGTGATGAAGACTTAATGATCAGCGTATAGGCACTAGCCATTTCAGCCATACATTTTTAATTAAAAAAAAAAAAAATCAAAACATACACAACTTCCTTAACTTTGATTCTGACAG
>NW_008795938.1:1655464-1673817 GCF_000699145.1 Aptenodytes forsteri
AACAAAACAAACCCCACTTCCCTTACTTTTATTCTTACAGGTCATTTTTAACTTTTTTTTTTTTTTTTATTTTTTATTTTAGGTAAACTTCTTCCAACCTCCCCCACTCATTACTATCTAGAAAACACTAATTGTCTTAAGGCATTTTTCTACCATTCCCTGCCTTATCTCCCCCCTTTTTTTTTAAACGTATGAATTTTTACTTCTACATGCACTCCAGGCTTCGTGTGTATCTAGAGAAATTTTTAAAAGAGGATATTTTTAATTAAAAACATTCTCCAATTAATCACATCTAAATTCTTTGTTCCTCAAATTAAACCAGCTCCCCATAACTGTTAGCCCAGTAAAAAACTCTGAAAAACAGAGAAGCTTTTCAACCTGTCCCAATTATAATTTTGAGCTACAATTTTTGGCTTAAAAAAGGAATGGGGAGGGAAGGGGGGGAAGAAAAGCCTATTGGCTGGACCAATAGGGCCAGCCTCCTCTTTTTAAAGCAAACATTTATCAGATTTCATTCATCCATTGGGGAAAAGGGGAATACTCATCTTCAGAAAGCAGTGACTGAGATTATCATTAGTCATTCTGGTTCAGGTCATCATAGGTCAGTACTTGAAACAACAATCAAAAACTAACTGGAATACAGGTCCCCATGTGCTTCATCCAAGAAACACCACTAAACAAGAAAGCAGCTTTATTCTGCAGCTTAAATTTCTACCAGATATTTTAAGAAATATTAAGAATCATTAAGCAATGTACTGACCTGTAGATGAAAAAAAAATGGATACCTCTAGCAAAACTTCAATTCACATGATAGGTGTGCCTTTACTGAAGACTTCTTTGCACAGACTGCTATACTTATTTTCTCTCCCTAGTATATTCTGTGAGAAGTCCTATAACTTCTGTACGTAGAGAGCAGAGTATGAAATGGGTTTATCTTACGCCTTCTTGACCATCAGCAGCAACTCCATATTCTGCCAGTAACATCCACAATGTTGGGAAGCCCTGTTTTTTGACTCATCCTGATTCTCAAGGTCTTTCCACTACTCCACTTCCCCTCCTCAAATTAGATACCACACTCAACCACCAGTACTGAAGTCCTGGCTACACCCTACAAAGATCTCTCACTTGGCTTTCACCACACATTCCTATTCTTGTGATGGTCCCCTGCCCCAGGTACTATCTCTTTTGGCAATTTACAAGATTGTCTTAGTATAATGTATAGCAGAAATCATTAGCTATCGATTTCTTTTATGGTACCACTCAGGAAATACAAGCTGCATTTTTATTTCTACAAATATTAGAGGCAGCTCAAAACTTTTCAAAGAGATCTTACTGACATCTTACTCTTGAATTATCTCTTAAATGAATACTTCTGAAGTTGCAACAACAGAATGTTTACTGTTTTTCACAGTTACACTTCAAATAGAGGACACAGATTTGATTCTCCCTTGTCCTAAACTTTTAAGTAAATATGACAAGTTTGTTCTGATTTGGTATTTGTCATGCTGAAAAATAACACTGCAGCAACAGATAAGGTGCTTCTTTTTATCTTTGGGTAGACTTGAGGAGGTCAGAAGGATTTCAGTGCATTCCATAGAACATACTTAGAATCCAGTAAATGAAGAAACAAAAGTAAAGTTTTCTCTCTCCTAGGCAGCACTACGAATAGGTATTTGAAAGTATCTTCCTCCTGAAGGAAATTCCTGAAAGGTGTTGAGAGTAAGGCCTATAAGCTGCAAATGAGTACGCATTCTGGCAATAACTTCATGTATTTCTGAGATGTCTAATGATGGTTAAGGCAACAAGGAGGCTTAGAAGCTACAATGCCTATGTATTGAGGTGAAAAGAAATTGAAAAAGATGAAGCATTCTGGAACAGTTTCACTCTACCATAAACATCAGTTTTGAACAGGCATCACACATTGAACATGTACCACATTCTGTTGGATGCTTAGACTTCAGACAAAACATCACCCATTATGCAGGAGAGTTGTGCCTATTACTGTTGAAGTCAATCTGGAATATTTCCTATGGGAGAAGGCTTGAGCCATTATATGTCTGAGAACAAAGCTCTTACAAGACTTGTTGATAACAGAAGAAATGTTTCTGTGGAAAGAATACACAGACAGACAAGTACAATCTGTTTGCTGAACCAGTTGAGATTCCAAGGTTGAGAAGGTTTATTCTACAAAATGTTGTCAATGTAGTAAATCATGAGATGATCTTTGGAAATGATCTTTGAGAATGAACCAAACTTCAGAATATTCTTTTTGAACAAAGAAATATGTAGGCAGCTTTTGAGTCTAAATCTAGGGCTGTGTGGGTAATTCAGGAGAAAAAAAAATCTGACTTTCTGTAGTTGATCTTCCATAGTACCAGTAAAAGCATTTTGTGCAATCTCTTTTTATATGGCAGGAATATGTAAAACTTGTGAGATAAAAAGAGATACTCCACTGATTTGGGAAGATCATTGTATCATTACTGAACAGCAAATACTGATGGTCAACCAGATAACACCAAATGTAGCTGAGAAGCAGGTAATATCAATAGGAAATAAGGCCTCTACAGAGAACAAATACACCCATCAACAATACCTCAATGGTCTTTCAGTAACAGTCATCCTGACCACCCATGATAATCCTGGGTTCTCTATATTAATTAGTTTTCCTATTGATTCCTAGTGGTAGATGGCACTGAGTATGGAAGAAGTTTTATCAACTGCTGTAGCAATTTGTAAACACCTTTTTTTCTGTGACTCTTGACTGATTTCTTATAAAATCCTTCATAATGCAAGCAACTGTAAAACGCATTGCATTGACAGTGACTTAGCCTTCTTAAAAACGTAAAGTTTCAAAACCACTTCTTGTTTGTTTACCCCTGGGATGGCTTCACTTGCTCATTGTGCATCAGTAACGTGGGTAGCAAACAAATAAGCTTCTGCCCAGGAGACTACACACATCACTGACATCTCCATCTTATGGTTTTTGTCTGCACACTTTCTAATCACACCACAGTACTCGCATCTTATTTAAGCATTCATGATACTTTCTCTGATCATCTCTGAGCCTCTTCAAAGAGAAGACCACTTGCCTTTCACAGCTGATGCACCAAAGTCACACCACTGATCACATTCTTTGTTGTGATCCGCATGGTTAAAAAACACCTACTAAGGTTACCAGGAACTTAGGATTCATATATTTTACAGAATTTTAAAGAATTATTAGCTTTCCACTCGCACAACCACAACTTCCAA
This sequence comes from Aptenodytes forsteri, assembly GCF_000699145.1. NCBI lineage: Eukaryota > Metazoa > Chordata > Aves > Sphenisciformes > Spheniscidae > Aptenodytes > Aptenodytes forsteri. The sequence continues at coordinate 1,658,717 of NW_008795938.1, forward strand.
AGGGTCACTCAAAACAGTATCTTCATATGCCTTTAACTCCCCTGCAGGTAAAGGTTCCCAGATGTTGACAGAAAGTCTTTCACCCATCCTGTACCCTCTTCTGCCAAAAGTATTGTTGCCTATGCATGACAGCTAGAAAAAACTGCTAGTGAACAAATGAAGACTCATGTCTAATGCTTGGTTCATAGCACATTGGAGAGAAACTTCAGGAACATCCAAATGCTACGCCTTTTTAAATCCGCAGCAAAGTGATCCTTGAGACTCCAGGAACATTATTTAAGTGGGTATCAAATTGTAGTACAAACCTGGACACAGCATTCCAGACTTTCTACTGGTAAAGTCTTTGGAAAGAGAGATTTTAAGGAATGCATACATGCTACATGGGGATTATTAGACTTCACATCTGAGTAATTATACTGTAAATAAGTTCCTAAAGGCAGAAGCTGGAGAAGGAGAAAAGAACCAGAGCATATCCATATTGCGTTCATACTGATGTTTGTCTGTTGGAAAAGCTAAGAACCTGGTGTTGACAGAACCTGAGGAACACACTGCTGCCAAAAGATTTTAAGACACTGCAGTTACAATGTGTAAATGGAAGCGTCTCATTTTTTTAATTTAATATGATCACATTTACCACTTTGAATGTTTTCATGAAAATGGGATCAGACAAATCCACCCTGGAACTCTGGCTAAACCAATCTCAGAATTGGTAATAATCATCTTGAGAATCTGTGCCTCCAGCAGACTCAAAAGGGAAGAACAGTCCTTTCAAAAGGATGGTAAAGACTGCCCAGAGTATTGTACATAGTCTGTATGATTTAGGTACATATTAGAAGAACAATTTCTCTGTAAGGATTGAGATAATAATACAGAGGTAGTATTCCAAAGTGAATTTGTTAAAATAAAAATAATTTTATTCTGTAAAGCAGTAGGTCTTGTGGATTAAAGAGAACTGAGTGCCATATCTGGACTTTAGCATGGCTTTCTATATAACTTCTCATCACAATTTCACTAACAAGCTGAGGAAGTATGATCTAGACAAAAATACTGTAAGATTGCAGTATACCCTACTACAAAACTGTGTTCATACACTATCAATTGTTCTTGGTAAAAATGGATGAAGGGAGTATAGGTGAACAAGTGCAGCTTTCCAGAGCACTGTCTTAAGAATAGTGGTTTAAAATATTTATCATTGATAACATCTCATGTAACAGAATTAGAGTATTTTATTAATCTAAAGATCATAACAGCTTTTGGTGTTAAGTCTTTGAGAGAGAGGCCCACAATTGCTCTTAAAACAGAACAAAAAATTTACAGTTTTCTTGACTAATTTGAATAACCTTTTGAAACAAAGAAAGTTCACTGAGAAGAAGCACAAACTTTTTATTCATCTGAGAAAGAGCAATTGCTACAACATGAGACGAAGATAGATAAGCTCTACAAAAAGACAGCAATATGTTTAAAACAGCTTGCAATATGGATCTATGTTATCAGCAAAGGGCAGCTGTACTCTCATATACAACAGTAGTATCATACAAAGTCGTCTACGTACTTTTCTGACTACTCATCCTTCTAAGTCTTCAAATAGGGTTATCTACAACTTAGGACAGTACAATATCAAGACAAACGCAGACCAATTAGAATTCAGATAAAAAAATCAAAGACAATTAGAACATCAGAAATGATGACTTATGTAAAGATGATAGAAAGAAACGGTGTTGTTCAGTCTGTAGAAGATTAGATTAGTGCAAGACACGATAGCGTTCTTTGATATGTAAATGACTGCTATAAAAAAAGAACGTGAATTGTTTTTCCTTGCCCATTAGAAAGAAGTCAAGTGTCATGCCTAACCTGTAATAAAAATGATTCAGGTGAAGCCTTAGGAGAAAAGCTTTCTAGTACTAAGAATTTGAACAGGTTGCATGGCCAGAGTAAGGAAACTCCATTACTGACATTTTAACCCCAAAAAATAGATCAAAGTTATTGGGAGTGATACTGGTACAGCTCATCCAACATGAGGGTAAGAAGATGGGAAGCCCCTAAGTCCTTCGCTGCTGTATTTTCTAAAATCACAGAATCTTCCTCTAGAAATCTTCCCAAGTTTTGTACTAGATATAAAGAAATTATTACTGATTTTGATTAACGGACAATGTTGACATTCTTTTTCAAAGAGCATAACTTGATTTAAAATTCAAACTTAAAGGGATAGCATATGAGACAGACAAATAAGAACATACATTTGGGAGGTTTTTAGGGACAGATTGTATTCACTTTCCACATACTCTTTCAATAGTTTTCAGGGAAGAGTCCCACCACTTTCTCCAGAGCTTCAAATGCCTCATGAAAAACTCAGCTTTGGCTGTTCTGGCTTAAAACTGCTATATTCAGAAGCACGCTTGCATAAAAAATTAAGACTTGAAGAAAGAAACAAGAATGAATGTTTATTTTGGCCCTGTCAGAAAAAAATCTTTGAATAAATTTCTTCATTTCTTTTGAAGGAGAGAGGGTGAGATGATCATTTTTCCTAACAAGTACTTTTGAGAGCACTGAAGTCTGTATGACAGATTTGAGAAGATTCCTAATTCGTCTTGCCACCCACTATACATTCAGAGACCAAGTGTAGAGGAATCTCTCTGGAGAAGTCCTACGAATCCTTAAGAAAATAAAAGTAATCTTTCCTAATTATTCAGAAAATAATCAAATACCCATTAGCAATTTCTGGAGAGAAATAGAACTTATTTCTGGAACAGAGTACAAAATTATATACTTTCATAAGGGTTGTTGCTAGTTCTTACAGATCTTTTCCCAAGCGTTTAGGGAACTGTATGGAAACAGGACTGTAAATGATATGAACTTTTCTCTTTGGAAAGCAATGGACTAAAAACATTGTGGAAGGCTTTCCTTTATACAGATCTTTAGAAGTTGTCTTAAAAACAAAACAAACAAAAAAGAGGGAAAAAAAAAAAATCTTCTGAGGTTCCAGAGCAGTGGGAAAGTAGAACAAACGGATAAAGGATTTTGATGAGTAATTGATCTTGGATAATGGAACCTACAGAGTATTTTATGAGATCAACAAAAGCAAAATACTCCATGTTAATTTTTCATGCATGAATTCATAGAAATGAATTTTTTAAGAAAGTAGATGTGGTAACAGATGATAGCATGAAAGCAGAGCCACTATTCTGTTTGCATAGCTACAGAGTATTTATGAGATCAACAAAAGGAAAATACTCCATGTTAATTTTTCATGCATGAATTCAGAAATGAATTTTTTAAGAAAGTAGATGTGGTAACAGATGTGAGCATGAAAGCAGAGCCACTATTCTGTTTGCATAGCTAAAAATATAAAATTTACATAAAAAAGAAAGGATGAAGACCAGCCTAGAACTTCTGCATAAAACTTCAGCTGCTCTGGTACCTTTACTGGAGCAGAAGTAAAGGAAAAAATTTCTGTAACAGAGAAATTTTACTCCACTGAATAAGTGAATAACCAACCAAAATTACAATTGTAACTTCTGCCATCTTTCAAATATTTGCCTGAGTTGGAAACAAAACTTCTTCCTCATTCAGATTCTGTCAATCAGACAGCTACATTCAGTCTTAAAAGTAATTCAAGACTGTGCAATCACATTCTCCAGGTCTCCAGAAGTCCTTGCTACTTCCATGTCAAAAGTACAGAAATGCAGTCTGTACCCATACCTTCAGTAATTGCCTCAAGTTTCCATGTTGTATAAGAAAGCTTACCTATTATAACATCCTTCCTGACATCTCTCTCCAGACTGATGATGTCTACTGCCATTCTTTTTGTTCTCCCAAACAATTAAGTATTTTGCTAGTTTTCTTTATCAAAGTTTGTGACCTTTCAACCAAACTTTCAAGGGCTAATGAGAGCAGCAACAAAAAGCTCAGCATAGATAGTTGCTGTTTGTTCATCAATGGAAAATTTATCAGCACTACTTTCACTCCAAATCATAGGCCGAAAACTCACTGACAGGGATCCCATGTTCTAAATAACACTGTAATTACCCACACCTTTTCTGTACATTTCTAAAATTCGAGATTAGAGGAAGTAAATGTCTGGCAAGATTCTTGCAGCATCAAGAACAGGTTCTCTCAATCAGGGTTCATTTGCCTTTAAGAAGGCAAAAGGATAGCACCATTAGTAACAGTTATTTCAGCTGTGTGCTTTATCAATGGGAAAAGTAAAGCTAACATACAGGTAAATAAATCAAAAAGCTCCTCTTGCACTTTTTCAGCCCCTCTAATGCTGAAACATTACAGTCTGAACTGTACAATCAGACTGTTTTCCGAAATACTGTGAAGAGGTATCCCTTCAAAATGGGGTTCTGAGACAGCCAATTGAAACAGCAGCAAGTTTAACCAAAAAATAATTCAAATATTCTTCTGGCTGAATGGTAATCATGTCTCTGAGTGGAAGTAGCTTAGATTCACAATGTTGTTAAACTGATAAGCTCAACAAAGAGAGAAAACCAACCACATTTAGTCTTTGCCATTTACACAAGTCTTACAAGTCCTTTAGCACAAGACATCCTGAAATACTGATGCTGCCGGCATGCTATACACATATTTCTCACTTGCCACTTGAACCACATTTCTTCTATCACTGTTTAACACAGTATATGCCTACAGAAGATGAACCACAGAGATCATTTAGCAGTCACAGCATCATAGGATAAGTCAGTTAAGAAGGGACCTCAGGAGGTCTTTAGTCCATCTTCATGCTCAAAGCAGGGTGAGTGAGGCCACATTATGCAGGGCTTTACCCAGCCTGACCTTGAAAACTTCCAAGGATAGAAAATGCACAGATTCTCTGGGCAACCTTTTCCAATGCTCAACTGTCCCGATAGTGAAAAAGTTTTTCCTTAGACCTAGTTAGAACACCCCATTTCAATTTAAGTCCATTGTGTCTCATCTTTCCTCCACACCACTGAAAAGCCTGACTCAAGACTTCCTGATAGTCTCCTCATAGGTACAGGAAGGCTGTTCTATGGTCCACCCCCGCCAAAGACGTCTCTTACCCAGGCTGCACAAAGCCAATACCTTCACCTTCTCTGGAATCTCCCTCTCCCTCTCCACCTAACCTGACTACCCTGAAAGACTTAATTTGTTTCGGCGCTAAAGAGAAGTTGCATCTTTCTACTGTTGCCATGTAAATATATAAGCACTGAAAAAGTAAATTAGCAAGAATATGCCCAAGCCCCTACCTTGCTAAAATCTCATGTATCTCAGTCATTGCTTCTTAGGGATAATATAAAAACAGCAGTATGCATTCCAGATTTTAGCATAAAGAATTATTTTGAGCAGATTTTTTTCTGTTCCCTCTCAACTGATTGACAGTTCACCCTATTCTTTCTCTACAGCTAATGTTTTCAGGCTTCCTTTATGCTATATTTATTGAGTTCATTGAACTACTTTTAATTTCATGTTCTTAAAATTTCATGATTGCAATTAAGACATGTTGCATGTTAAAACACTTTTGAGCTGGTTAAGAGTTCAATACTCGTAATGCTGCCTTTTAAACCATTTCTTATGTAGAGCAACTGAAACCATTCTTATAAAGAATTTAATCCTCATATTGGAAAGGATTTTAAATCCTTCTGTCCTCCATGAATTTGAGCTTTGTTTTGAAGAATGATTAGTCAATTTTTGGACCTTCAGAAATTTCTTCTGGATCAGGGCTCAAAATAATTTTGTATCCAAATCATAATGACATACTCTCTAGTACTATGTGAATACAGAAGTCATGAGGAATAACTAAATATCTCTTTAAACTCGCTGTTCTTTAAAATTGGGAAAAACCACATTGATATATATGACTGCTAGACTACCTTTAAGGGTTCCATCACTTCCAGCTGGAGAGCAGACTGACTGTGGTGACCTCAAGGAAAAAGATGCAGCATTCCTTATTGAAGGATCTCCATCCTAAAGTGACAATGATAAAAAATTAACATTATGAACATGAACGCTTGATAAAATAAAGACTGAAATTAGTACATATACTGATAAAATGGACTGGACAACAAAGCATACAAGAAATACTAGAAAAATATTTATTTACATAAAAATCTTTGTAATTCAGACTGCTATTAGACTACTATATAGGCAATATTCCAAAGCACAATCAGCCCTAGGAAGAATCTATAACCAGAACATGCACACAAAAATGCATCTATGTACATGTCTTCTAGCTAAATAAGCACTTTTGGTTTACACTAAGATTCCATTTAGAACTTTTTTGTTACAAGTACTCATACTAAAGAGCTGAAAAGCAGATACGTGAGCTCTATACAATACCAACTGAAAGAAATTGAACATAAAAAGTAGATTTTTTAAAACGAACTCACCATTTTTTTCACTTAACCTACCCTTAAAGCTTATCTAGAATGCCATCTTACTTTTACAGTCAAACAGATTAACACCTTGTATTTATATCTTCCAGCATACACGCATCAGGACTGAACAAAATCTCTAGCACTCTCATTGCAGCAGCTGAGATAGTCTCATGCAAAACACAACTGGAGTGACTTTAGCTTGTTATTTGCTTGTCTCGACAATTAGATAGGAAACAACTCAATGGCAATATGAAGCACTTCCCCAACATGGCAAACAAATCCTACAGTTTTGCACAGAACAACCTGCTTCAATGGAATTAATAATTTCTGACAAACTTCTTCATAATATAATACTAATTACAATGTAATGATGTCCATGCTCTATCTTTAAGAATGTAAATGTGTCTTTTTCACCCCCACACTATCTTAAAATCAAGCATGAAACCCGCTATTCAAATTCCCATTTAATGGCCTACATAGGTTTTTTATTGCTTCCGTGGAGCCCTCTGCTGGTCACGAGTATAATCATTCACTCAATGCCCTAACTAGATTTAAACTTCTATAGAACAGTATTCCCCATTTTTAGCACTGTTTTTTATACATCATCTACAGGAATGTTTTGGGAAAGAACAAACTAACAACTCCTATATCTACGAAGAGACAACCTCTATAATTATAAAGAAATTGCAAAAAGTCTGTTCTTTTAAAGAGTAAAGTCATACAAAGGAAGTCTCCAAAGAAGTTCTAAGGTTATTTAATCTGTTTCCTAATTGAATTGGTTATGTCAGTAGCTAATAGTCTAACATGGCTCCTATTGAGGTACCTGCATACACGCAGTTCTTTCATATAATTTTTTTTTCAAACCTGAATTATCTGTCTGATAAATACCTTTTATCCTTTTGACCCATTTCAACCCGATTAATAGAATGTTAGAAGGCTCAACTGTAATTATGTTTTTACATGTCTGTATGAAAAAAATCAGCAGCCGGTAGTAAGTTAGAAAGCTAAATTGGCATTGCAAGGAGATAGAAGCCTGCATAGATGGGCAAGTACACACTCCTTCTAACAATGGCCAAACAGCCGATTTCCACATACATAGCCGTAGACTAGACAGTGTACATGTTACAACTTGTGAAGGCGTAGTTGACACTGCTTAGGGAAAAGGAAAGCGTTTGAAATTTATGGACTGAAGGTGCTTACAAATCAAAGAATATAAATCCATAAGAAACCAGATTTCATCAGTTTCACCATCCATGGACACTTAGAAAACAATTCTATTAGATTTTTTTTTTTCCTCCCACAGCACAATGAATCTAAAACTCACGCTGTGCTATTAATTACACTTATTTTTGCAACAGTACATGCAAAAAGAGTTGTTGCCTCATGTGAGGAAAGCCTCATGTGCAAAGAAATCTAATATTCAGATTCAATGCAATAAAAAGAACTGTATCTTGAACTTATTTGTTGTTATTGTAAGTCAAAATGAATTAATTTCCTGATGAGTTACTCATTTATCTACCACATTGAAATTATGGAGCTGATTTTTTTTCAAACCTGACTTATCTTTGACTTGTAATAAATCTCAAAAAAACCTCCAAAATATTGGGAAAAAAAAAAAGCTTAGTAACATTTTAGCATAGCTGTTTTATTAGGACAGCAGATGTCCTCTACCAATGATTGCCAAGGACATAGGCAAAGGCAACTTTTATTAAATTAACTAAACAGACTAACTAGGTAGATGACCTTTCTTGTTGACATGTCATATTAACATGACATTCCTACCGTAGCTGACAAATTTTCAGAAGTGCTCATTTACAGTTTCCTAGTTCAGAGCTTCATCAAATGGTGATATGTAAGCACCAACTTACATTCTAGGAATGTTCTCAAGTTTACCAAAAAATCATTCTTAAATTGAGTGTATGTGTAGTGAGCCTTCAAGGGTGTACTGGCTGAATCATATATTGCAAATACACAACATCCTGTAACTACTCACGTTTTTTAATGCAATAAAATCCTAAAACTAAGAAAAAGAATAAAAAAATAATTAAAGTTTTGAAGTTTTATGATTTAATAATCCTCATTCATAACTATCTTTGCCAAAGGTCACGCTGCTTCTGAAAAGGCTGCAACATTATTATTAAGCTTATTATTCATACACAGATGCAAAACTTTAATTAATCCAAATTCTTCAAACTGTTTTCTGCATGACAGCTACTAAAATCAGCTTTTAAAGGTAAAATGACAAATAAAATAAAAGTAACACATAAGCTCCATTGAGAAAATGCACAAAGGGATAAAAGTGCAAGTTTACAATGTTTACTACTTTTTACGTTTAGTATTTCTCCAGTTAAACTAACCAAGGAGGGTATGCTTTATGTTTTCATAGTCTGTACGTTTTGAAAGAGTTTCATTTCTAAGTTTTCATGAACTAGGATGTGGTTGCATTGCTTGGATCACAAAATTAGGGATGAATATTTTTCAATACTTCCTTTTTAAAAATTATTAAATAAATTATCCTAATATTAAAGTTTTCCAAAAATCCTGTCTTAACAAAACCAAGATTTTCTTGATAGTGTACCTTTAATATAGTTGGGGGATATATGTACATTAATGCCAAGAACAGCTTCCTATTTTGAAGAATTTGCATTGCTGAAGCAGAGACTGAGAAAAACATCTGATGATTGCGTATTATGATAGATTCCTTCATTACAACACTCTCGTTGAAGATACTACTTCTTAGCTAACATTTTTAATCAGCATAATTCTTGCATTTTAAAAAAAAAAGGAAGACTAGTAAAACTAATAACTCTCTTGGAGTTCTACTGTATTAATCCTGGCAAGGGATTTAGAGAGCCTGGTGTTAATAGTATACTTGTTGAATACAACACTTTTTTGCTTCCACAAGCTAGTTTAGGAAGACAAAGAGTTGCCCATGGTTTTTGTAAGCTAAATAAAACACACAAACACAATCACAAAAAAAAAAAAGGCCTGCCTGCTTGCCACCACGTTTTGATGAAAAAATAAAATTGAAACTTAAGCGCTCTCCCCTTAAGAGCTCTTAGGAGATTGTGTGCCAAACTTGTAAAGAAGAATCCCAACAAGCTTCATCCACAGGATGAGATGCTCATTAAGAAGAAAATTAATCAGTAGTTCAAAAAAAAAAAAGTGGGAGAAAGTGGGAAAACTTGTTACAAAGAAACCAGGCCATAAAAGCACATAATAGACCAGTAAGAAAAAATGTCCATAGGGATTCTCGCCTTTAACAACACTACTATATTACCCAATAGGTTATTCAAATATGTCAAGTCTAATTGACAGTTGCGGGGACCTTCAGAGAGACAAGTTAACTACACACCTATTTAGAATCTAGTCTTGTTCACAACAACATATTGCTATAGTAATTGTAGAGACACTCTACCATTTCTTTAAAATAAACTCACATATGAGATTATGTGAAGATTTTTTACTTTTCCTAACTTCATCAGAATGAACGCTACAATTGGTTCCAAAGGAGACAGAGATCTAGAAAAAATTAAATCTCACACATTAAAAGTTGCATGGTTGAGTGTACACATCTGAAACTGAAATATATTTTCAGTGGTTTTATACATCAACAACAACATAGTAAAATACCTGACTTCTAAGGCAGCTAAACAGATACTTGCTTTATCATAGTAAATATTTGCTTTATCATAATAAACTGATTTATGTAACATACATCACTACTTAGTCTGTGCACCATCTGTAGGTAGTCTTCATTTGAGCCATGTCTAGAATTATCAGCATGATGATTAGCTGAATTTCCAGACAACTGACTTGAAACTTTATTTTCATGGAGATTCCTCATCCCAGCTGTGACAATGGGACTGGATACTGAAGCTGAAATACAAAAGAATATAAGTAACTATACTGATACATTCACACACTCGTTAAATCCTAAAAAGTTTCAGAGAAAACACTGTAATAATGGATATTAATGAGTTGGATGCAAGAGGTCTGGAATCTGAACAAGAATCCAACTTTTTGATTGAATCCTTTTGCCATTAATACCTTGAATAAAATTAGACATCCAAGATTTTAATTTTCAAGAGGATTTAAAACCTAAATTCCATGTACATATTAGCCAAGTTTCTCTCCACATCTATCCTAATTAAAGTATTATATTCTTACTGGTTATAGAAAACTTTTTTTCCTCTATATAATTTGTATTCGCTACCTTTAATAACTTCCAACGTATTAATGAGACATACAACATTACATACAGAACAGCTATATATATTCTAAGCACAGCGCTAAACTTTAAGAACAAATTACTCCAATAAGAAGAATCCAATGAGAATTCTACTTACCAAAAAAAAATGCCTAGATACTTTAACAGTGTTCATGTTGTTCAAGATTGTTTTTAGAAAAGGGAAGAATAAAGAAATCCATTCATTCTGAAGGTCATCTTTGCCAGTTACTGCATACCTTGAGCATAATCTAGCCAACTTAGAATTAATCTAGTTGACACTACCAAGGTTTGGTAAGGCTAAATAAGCTGGCAGCAAAACTTATGTTACATTGGCAAAAACGAGGTTTTCACAAGTACAGATAATTCATGGCCACAGCTAACAAATAAAAGTTTTTGGTTTGTTTTGATTTTTTTCTATTGTCATGTATACATGACAACTATGCAAAATGAGTGTACATAGGGGAACAATGCAACAGGAACACGTGTTTTACCTTCTCTTCTTCCCTTTTATTTTTTTTTTAATAAAAGTATATACTACCACTCTGTACAGTCAGGAAAGCAAACCTTAAACATACCTGCCAACTCAAAGATTTGCATTAAGCATGTGACTCCTTCAAAGAAATTAGAAAGCCGTGAAACATGAACATGAAGGTAAAGCTGACATGAGATAGGAGAATAAAACAAACATTAACGACTTACCTTGCTGCATCTGAGGATGTGGTGTATAACTTGGAGGATGTGAATATGGCATGTATCCTGCAGGGCTTTGAGGAGCATATGGACTAGGCACTGGACTGTTCTGTTGTGCCAAAAATCTGTTACCAGAGCTTGTCTGTGGTGGCACAAACCGGCTAAAAACAAAATATAAAAAAAAAAAATTTAGAAGTTAGAAAAGCAAATTTAGACAAATTTATTATTTCTTTTGGAATACTATACATTCAGAATATTACAGCTTCTTTAAGAAACAAAATTCCAACATAATCAAGTATCTCCCTCAAAAGCAGTATTTTAAGCTATTGATACCTTCCCAACTTCAATTATTACTTAAGAGTCACAGCTTAGGTACTGCATTAGTCAAAGTAAAGAATAGAATAAAAAGCATTCATAAGACCTCCATGTAGGGAAAGGAAACAATGACACAAATATGTACTAAAATAAGATCTGTAATTTCCAAAAGTTAGTCCTAGAAGTTTGAATGAAAGTGACAGCTAAGTTTTAATTAACAACTAGGTCACTAGGATTAACAAGGAGCCGTCTACTCTAAATATGATTTTTCCAGTAAGATTTCAAAGAACTTCACCTAACACAACTATACTGCCAAGATATAGGAATGTGATAGGCAGTTAGGTAGGACCTGACCCAAAGTCCACTGAATACAACTTATTCTTTACTGGCTTTATCTTAGACTGATACTACAGGCAGGAAGCCGTAAAAATAACATAGGCTTGTGACAATAATACATGCACATTTTAACTTACATTCTTAGATGATCTTTAAAAATAAAAATAAACCAAATAAATACTTCAGAAAGTACGTTACCACTTTCACAACACTCAGTTCTAGATAGCAACTCTATGAAGGTAAGCTTCCATAGAAAGAAATAGCAAAGTATTTAACACAAGGATTTCGAGAAGACTTTGTAATATTCATTTTAATATTCACGATTCAAAAAACCTTCTTCAATATCCCTTTTACATATAAAAGTAATAAAGTGTACTGGTTTTTGTGCAGATACAGAGCATTTCATTTGCCAACACAATTCCAGTAACTTGAAGTGAAATGTGAAGTAAGTTTATTTTAATAATGATATCTAATGACTGAAGATGAAATCTGTTAAAGCCCAGTAACTGGGCTTGAAACTACATGCAGAACACTTTAGTCCAGAGTACTTTATTATATTAATAAAGGCCTGGATTATAGGTACATGCTACTTGCCAACACTCAAAAGTTTAAAAAAAGAACCAGAAAGTTGACGAGGATACTGCTGGAAGACTGGCCAAACTACTGGGCCTATCCTCCCAGTGGCCTTTTGTGTAACTGTTACAGCAGTACTCCATACCTTTACAATTTCCCACCCTCCTGTCACACCGATACTGTTACACGTGCTGGAACACATTAGCCTCTTCTCTCCTATCCTCCTGCCACCAGTCTCAGCCTCTGCCACAGGTAGAAAACAGCTGGAGGGGTGGCAGGAGGCAGGGGGACTCCTTAAGCAGGAAAGAAAGTTTGCCAAAATTATGGGAGGGAGAGAGAGCAGAGAATCATGACTAATCCTTAGAATACAAGGATTAATTCACTGACAAAAAGATGTTTCTTTGCCAGCTAAAGAAACTCACCCTGCTGTCAGACAAACGCAAAATTTGTCTTGACACTGATCACCTTCCACTCACATACTAGCAACAAGAATTGACTGTCACTGTAGGAAGAATTTGCAGTTTGCTGCCCCTCCCACCCCATTTAAAAGAAAGCATTACCTGGAAGGGCTATGTGAGATAGTGGTTTGTTGATAATTGGAAGATGCAGGACTACCGCGCATGGAATTCTGAGAAATATTAAACTGCGACATCATCATCCCTGTTAAAAAGAAGATAGCAGCATTACTTTACACACATTTCCTTTTTAATCAATGAAGTCTCTCATTTCAGAAATTATTATATACAAAGAGATTATAAACTTTACAGACATTAACATCATCTACCCACAACTGTTAGAAAACATTAGAAATTATCAATTCCATGTAAGATGTCCATTTTACATCATGACATTAAAAAGTGTTCCCTAAAGCAGTGTTAATTCAGTTATGAATATTAACAACAGTTCCTTCCTCTGTTCCTTAGAGCTTCCCAAGCCAAAACCTAATAGTAAATAGAAACATTTTATAACAAGACATATATTCCACACCCCAGGCTGGTGTGTACAGTACTCATTGTGCCAGTAAGTAAAAGATTTGGAAAATTCACAAGTCAGAAGAACACAGAAAACTTATCTCCCATTTTTAGAGCAGGTACAGCAAACAATCATCTCGGGCTGAGTGCTGCAAGATATTCTCACCGCTTCCATAATGCCTTAGTGGTTCCAGGGATAAAAGCTTTCTATTCCACCTCCACTACGCTTATAAGGAATGTTATCAAAGAAGGTGCTGAAATATTTCAATTGCAAAGCAGAACCAATATTCCAACCATAAGCTCCCACAGCCTGCAGATCCCCACAGTAATGCTTTGGAAATTCAGGAGTTGTACTAGCTGGCAAGCCACAAGTACCAATGTGCTTGAAACTAACTGATTTAAGAGGCATTTGGACAATGCCCTTAATAATTTGCTTGACCTTTTGGTCATCCCTGAAGTGGTCAGGCAGTTGGACTAGATGATCATTGTAGGTCCCTTCCAAATGAAATATTCTATTCTAACTCACATCATTATTAGGGAGAATTTAAAGGAATATTTTTTTTCAACTCTTCGATACAGGTATACAGAATTCCCTAACAACAGCATGACACTGTTAGTTGAAGTGATGCAGAAACACAGAAACTTAAATGAATTTTAAGTTATTTTAATGACAGAATTGAATGTCTTGCAGCTAAAACAGTGTCAGAATTCATGTGCACACTGCAGCTTGGGAAGCCACAGCAAGTGACCCACAGGTTAAAAGCACATCAGTACTACAAGTATTTTAAACCAGAAGTTAGACAGAAGGCTGACAGAAGTCCCAATCCAGAGTGTTTGGGAGCTGTCATTCCTTCAACTGCTATCACCGATTTCAATTACTGCAATATTCACACAAGCAAAACTAGTTTTAGAAATCTTCCCTGTCACCCTCTTTTCTCTTCCACTCTCCCCAGCCGAGACGTGATAATCCCCCAGGAATGCAGCCGTTACTACCTCCTGGTAAGTGTGAAGTGCTGCATTCCAAGTACATTAGCACATGAAGACTAGCCCAGAGCAGGAGTGAACGTTGTGCTGAAAAAAAAAAAATCAGAGACATCCATACTTCAATACAGAGGACATTTCATTGTCCCAAGTAACAGAAGGGGACTCCTCAGCTTCTGCAAAATTTGTTTAAATGGACACTGCTTGCCTCATATAGAGGCAAGTGAGGAGGAAACTCCAAGGGTTTTGTATTGGAGGCAGCGACCAGTGTGCCCACTGCCCACTCACCTCTCACTGCCACTATCAATGCAGCTAGGTACAATATTTTAGTCAAAATACTAACCCTTAACATTCATGTACAGAAAGGTGACAGAAGCATTGGTCCTCATGGGGGACTTCAACCAGACTGACATCTGTTGTCCAAGGGTTTTGTATTGGAGGCAGCGACCAGTGTGCCCACTGCCCACTCACCTCTCACTGCCACTATCAATGCAGCTAGGTACAATATTTTAGTCAAAATACTAACCCTTAACATTCATGTACAGAAAGGTGACAGAAGCATTGGTCCTCATGGGGGACTTCAACCAGACTGACATCTGTTGGAGGGACAACACGGCAGGGCATAAACAATCCGGGAGGTTCCTGGAATGC
>NW_008795938.1:1675717-1676771 GCF_000699145.1 Aptenodytes forsteri
AGAGAGGTGGTGGATGCCCCATCCCTGGAAACATTCCAGGTCAGGTTGGACGGGGCTCTGAGCAACCTGATCTAGTTGAAGATGTCCCTGACCATGGCAGGGGGGTTGGACTAGATGACCTTTAGAGATCCCTTCCAACCCAAACTATTCTATGATAATATGCCTGTATGAGCATGAACTATACAGACGAAGTTTCATTTTATGCTTAAAAATACAGACTACACTTCTAAAATACTTTAAAAATGTATGTCTTTATTTTCTCCTCCCTAAGTTTAAAACACGTTTTGAACCACAGATGTGGTAGTTTTTGGTTTAAAAGAATGACAGAAAAATATATAAATGAATCCATTTTTAATGCTATTTAAAAAACCCTAAAACTTATTCTGTGACTGACAGCTCTCACTTCTCTATCTCTGTTGAAGGGGGGCGGGACATGGGAGGCACAATCTAGGTAACTTAAAAGAAAAAAGAAAAAAGCCCCAACAAAAACAAAACAAAAAACCAACAACCAACCAACCATAGCAAAAGTGTCTCCAAAGTTTCCAGACAGTAACAAGTATGCCCGATAATGATGTAATGAGAAAGAAGTAAAAATAAGCTCCAAACATTTAGTCTAAAAAGGAGCTGAAATTAGTCTGAGGCCATTAGCACTAAAATATAATCTTGTACATTTTTTACATTGTTGTCATATCACTAAGCAGTAGATTTATGGCTCCACTGTGCATTTCCGTAGCTTAAATATTTAAGAATTTCTTTTAAATTCAACCTTAATTTTGAATGTTGGTAATATTCAGGTTTGAGAAAACATCATCCTAGTAGTAACATTACTATAATGAGTTTCCTTAAGTCTCCCAGTCTTGACTATAATTCTTTGCTTGGAAAAAAAGTGATATGCATAAATCCATTTTAGCATTCCTACTAAATGCCAAAGACTACATAAAAACACAGGTCAAGGTCACAGAAAAAGTCTTGTATGATTAAACTGTATTACAGCATCATGCATGCTTAAGCTAGGACTGCTCACCAACAGGTGATTTTTCAGTTAAATATACAA
>NW_008795938.1:1676800-1693083 GCF_000699145.1 Aptenodytes forsteri
TTCCCTTTTAAGGCACATGTGCACTTGAATTCTTGTATAAATGAAAAAAATTATCCACGTAATTGATGTTTATGGGGAGATGCATAAGACTTTAATCCCCCCAAATTCACTAATTCTGATAAATAGCTTAAAGCGAATATTAAGTCCTTTCTGAACTCTAAGCAATGCTATGAATACTAACCTACTGCAATATACTATTTTAGCTGATCTTCCAACACATATCTGCTGAAAGACAAAGCCAAAGCGTTGAGAGGGAAAAGGGAAAAAATTATTATGTAAACTGAAACAAAATAATATCTTAATTTTAAATAAATAATTATAAAGAAATCCACTTCACTCATACACTATAAGATGCAGATGTAGTTGCAAGATGGCACCCAGAACTTTCTATGTAATCTGATGAAAAAGGTCTAAAATAAAATTAACATTTTGCCCTTGTACAAAGTTAGGCCTGAGGCCGCATGGTGATGTCATTTAGTCTGTTCAGACAATCTGGTAATAGAAAACAGCGTGAAAAATCTAACTAAAAATCTCACCTAAAAATCTAAGCTGTATGAAGACTGTTTCGACAATGGGACTGTTACCAAAAGACAGGGAATAAGAAATCAAACATTGCTGTTATGTTAGATGAAACAAAATATGCCAGCAATGGGGGGGAAGGGGGGAGGTCAGGGATGCCCACTCAGGACACAAAGCGAAATAAGTGTCCACATAATACATCCTTCTTGCACTATTTGTTCATCATAACTAAAAACAATTCTTGCTCTAAACTTAGTGTTGAACTACAGATCAATATGAACTTGGGAAAAAAACATCAGCACGGAATTCTGCTTGTGCTTCACCTTATATTTACAAGAATTCAAGACACAGTATTCGGCTTTTTGAAGACGCCTTTATTTCCTGACAAACTGTACTGAACCAAGAATTTTATTCTGTATTTAATGTCATTCTTTAGCCAGGTGATCTTCCTGTTCTTGCATCAGAAATGAAGGCTAGGAGAAATGAATTTGAGTTCACTTTCTCCGTACTAATGCTGGAACTGACACTCAGGGGATCACGGTGCACAGACCCATCCCATGCTGAGTAAATAAATGGGGTCCCGCTGCCTTTGTTCCTTCTCAATTGTGGGTATTACAAATACTGGGTCACAGTACGCAGTGCTGACTTCACTGCATGCTGGACTCAACAGAAGGTGGAAGGACAATATTCAGAAGGAAGACAGTAAAGAAAGCAGAAGAGATGAATTTGAAAAACTAGAAAAGAGCCTAAATTTCATTCTTCTAGCTGGCAAAATGCATTACACAAGATCTCTACCAAACCCCCAGCTGTTCTACAAATCATGACTGTACAGAGATTACAGCATCTGTTCAGAAAGCAGAAGAAAACCCAACCTTTGCTGCCCCAACACATTAGTATAGCCTCCTTTGGCCTTGGAGATCTGAATGGGACATAGAATCATAGAATCATAGAATCATTGAGGTTGGAAAAGACCTCTAAGATCATCGAGTCCAACCGTCAACCCAACATCACCATGTCCACTAAACCATGTCCCTAAGCGCCTCATCTACACGTCTTTTAAATACCCTAAACCTCCCCTGGCGCAACTTGAGGCCATTTCCTCTCGTCCTATCACTTGTTACTTTGGAGAAGAGACCGACACCCACCTCGCTACAACCTCCTTTCACGTAGTTGTAGAGAGCGATATGAGGTCTCCTCAGCCTCCTTTTCTGCAGGCTAACATAGTGACAGCGAATAAGGCTACCACAATTTGCCAGCATCTAGCTTAAAGATCCACCTATCTCCAGGTAAGAGTGTGGCCTTTTTCCATTGAAAAATAAAGTCATATGTCACCTAGCTTTTCCAAACATTCATTCCAGGGCCTTCTTCCTCTCAAAATACTTTGTCTACAGCTATGCTTTTCCCCTCTTCCTCCTTTCTTTCCAGTTTTCAGATTTCACACTTACATTGCAATGCTTGCACTTGTACAAGTATTCAGAATTATGTCAAATAAAATTAAATATTCAAGGGAGTTTTAAAGTCTAATCTCTTCTAGTTCTCTGAAACCACTTTGTTAACTTTACTAAAATAACATCAACTATTCTTTTAAGTTTCATGTTGAATTATTTTTATTCTGTACTAATTCCTTCCTTCAAGCATAGGCCAAAGCACATTTACTAAAGACAGAGGTGCTTTTATTTCATTAAGGATTATTCTTAATCGATTGAATCAAGCTGCAAAAGTGTTTCTCCCTATGAAGCACAGAATTAGCAAAAATTAGAAAGAAATTAACTAGCTTTGTCTTCTTTCTTTCAAAAGCCTCTGCTGGAACAGATTATTTAAAAAACACTGTCTCCCTTTTCCACTGGCAAAAAATTCTTTTACTGTACAAAACTGGTGGAAAACTCTAATTCAAGCATATGTTCTTTGTGGGACCACTCTGCAAACTGGCAGCACAGTCACAACTCTTCCCACAGCTGGAATAATCATACTCTGCCACAGCTACCACAAAACACAGAATCTGAAGACTGTTTTCAGAGCTTAAATTTCAGGATATATGTATCAATGAACTTACAAATATTTAACACTGCCTTTCACATTTTCATTCCAGGAAAGTTCTGCCTTCTTTCAAGGAACATTGCATGTTCTGTCCTTGGTGAGTTCTTTTCAAATATTGTATAGCTTTTTACTCGCTAGCATAGGTGAACAAACCTAATAATCTTGTTTTATTATTTTTCCCCTCCAAGAACACCCTACAATTCCTATCCCCCATGGACTCCAGTAAGACTTCTATCTATATCTCTACAGTGCTAGCAAAGCTTTATTCTCACTCTGTGGAAACTCTGGAAATTCTCCTACTCATTTCATAGTTTGGTATTTAAAGAACATACTTCAGGTGCAAGTCTCCAGATCTACAACTAGAATCTGTCCAATTAATCCTTTGCTTGGTCTCTCTCCTTCTTCATCTTTGCTATCCAGCAGTATATCTCATTACACCTCAGAAGAGAATTAGCTGTCAAAACAGTAAAATCTGAAGGGCATCACAAATTGCTGAGACGAAGAATGGCAGGGAGGATCTGTTAAGTATGGTTCATTCAACCTTATTCCTTACCCCAGAACTATTAAGAACTACCACGGCAATGATACACTATAATAGTACAGATTTTCAGTAAGATCGAGGCATATTTTTCCAACTTCAGTTATTTACAAAGGCAAATATATGAACCTGGCCATAAAGAAATTCAAATAAAATTATTTTAAAATAAAATCCAATCACTCATCCTAGAGATTAAACTTTGTAGTGAAATTAAACATTTTTTACAAAAATACCTGGTAGAGTTTATTTCCATGCTTATTCTAATACAATCGCTCTTAGAAGATGTCAAGGCACATAGCTTTATGTCACTATCAAATACAAGGTAAGGCATAAATATCACAGTTGTGCTCCATATATTTGTGGTTAGTATCAGTCCCCTAAACTTACAGAACAACATAAAATGCAATCAGTAAGTAATCAAAAATCCTTACCGCTTTGTACCCCGTATCTGTTTTGCATGCTTTTCTCCCTGAAAACATTAGGATTCCTTGCCAGGATAGCCTGCAGCAAGACTGGTATATCTCCCTCTGGATCATCACTGCCAAGGTTATCTTTCAACTCTCTGGAATTGTGGAAGTAAGCAAATAAAGAGGCAAATGCATTTTCAAATTATAAGAAACTATGAGTCAAGTAAAAAAAAAAAAAAAAAACAAAAACCAAACCAAAACCAAAAAAAACCAAAACCAAAATGAAAGAAGACAATTTACTGTTAAAATATAGAAAAAAAACCAGGTCTGCAAAGCACTCTTCCCTGCCTCTATTTTTTTTTCCTCTCTTCTTTAAGGAATGGCAGAAGAGGTATTCCTACTAGTCTTCAAAATTACTTTCTGTTACTAAGCACTTATATATACATGGCTGTCAGTTTCAGACTATTATAAAAAGTTTCTTATGCCCACTTTTATGTCATTATCTTCTCCATAAAAGAATGTTTTGGTGTCACATCAAGAAAGTATTATTGTAGGAGTGAAAATAACATATGCATGAATGTGTAACATTCAGGTAGCAGCCAAATGCTTTGAGAATCTTTTATTTTAAAAAGGGAAATTCGCATATTTTTGAAATCACAGGATTCCCTCTGAACCATAAAAAAAAGGTAATGGATTTTCTAGAAATGCATCCGTGCTTTCACTTATTGTTTGCTTTGAGGACTTTTAAAAGCTACTTCCATTTGATCAAAACAATTGATTCAAACACATAGGAAGAAGACAGGGCTATTAACATAAGACAATTCAAAGGACACCAGGGAAAAGTAAAAAAAAAAAAAGGAAAAAAATTAACAAAAAGAGAATACATTAGCATACTTGCTGGTTCAATTCTTAAAATATTTAAGTTCAATACCTAATCAGAATTGGCATGGGTCTTACATGGGTGTCTCAAAAAATTTTCTTTTTGTGTAATACTGGGTATATAATTTGTCTATGCGCATTATTAACCGAAGTGGAACACAAATGAGCATTGCGCAATCAACACCACAGTGTCTGCACTCCTAACTAGCAAGAATGGAGTAAGGAGCAGATCTATAAAATAACCCCCACAGTTATGCATAAGGGCTGCCGGACAATTATTAACATTCTGACTGACTGAACCTTTTGACTGTTATATAGCAGTCATCTGCTAAGCAAGCCTAATAAAAACCCTGCACATTCTAATTTTCAGATTATCACAAACATCCTTCTCAATCCAGTTAATTTTGATTTCAAGGAATAAAGATGGTGATCGGATATAGTTGAAGTACAAAATACATACATGTGATCTGTTGACACCTGATTGAGACTGTGGACGAGCTGTGAAACCAGATTTTCATCCCTGCAAGCCAGAAGGCAGTTCACCTCTTCAGCTATCCTTCCATTGAAAAGCAGGCTTTTTGTTGTTGTAGCAGGTAAAGGTGATGGAAGAGGCAGCTGGTTCAAAACTGTTATCAGAAAACAGGAAGGAGTTCAGAATCATTTCATGAAACACAAGCATAGAAATATGGACACCTTCTTACTCCCTCATGTGATAAGAAAGAAAACTTGACAACTATGTTTAAAATATAGGGAAAATTTCTGGATTTTTTTAAATCATGAACACACACACACACACACAAAGGCTGGATTCTTGTTTAAAACAAAGTAATGCAGTCAAGTCCGCAAGCTATATTACTATATTGTTGTAAATATTTAACTGTGCTGAGGCAAGTGTTATGAATAAAAAAATACTTTCAAACATTCCAGAATATTAAGTTATTTATTATGTTATGGCAGCTTTCTCTTAGAGTCAAAAGCATTGATAAAGGAAGGAAATACAAAATCCTTGTACTTGCGTGCAGTACTGTAAGCGCATTGAGCATATACTTTAAGTTTTCTACTCTGATCTTCACATTTAATTAGTGTTCCCACTCTGTATGGTCAGGGTAGATTAAAAAAACCCCCAAAAACACCCACCAAAAAACCCCAACCCACCAAAAAAACCAAACAACCCAATAACCAATTTAAGCCACTAATTAAATTCTTAGTTTATTCTTCTCTTGTTGTATTTATTTCTATGTAAGTCATCTTCTCAAGAAAAGGCTAGTATTGTTGGTTGGTATGATCACTAAAATGCCAATTCAGACAATAGACCTATTCACAAATCTTGGTAAAAAGATTTAATGAAAACACGCATCACTATTTCAATCAGATTATAAATGAGCACACTATACTTTCAGAGGGCGTTCTTAGGACTACAGACATAACAAGGAAGTGTACCATATAAGAGGCCTTCACCAGGTGATTGGCAGAGCTTACAAGAGGCGAGTAAGCCAGAAGAGGCCAAAAAGCTAGCTACACAGAAAAGTCAATTTCATGGGTCCACGAAAACAATCTGACTCTAACTTCAAATTCCCAGGCTGATTACAGCTCTGAGATAAAGGTTTTAACTGAACCATTAGAAATAGCTTCAGAAAAAGCAACTTAAGTGAAATACACTCTTTTGGCTCTGTAATATTTTGAAATTAGAAGGGGGGGGGGGAATTCCAGTATTTTTCCCCCTATATAATGTATATCATTACTGTATTTAGAAATAAACTGCAATTCAAAGAGAAGTGTGTAATATATTAAAATAGCTAGCTTTCATTACTTGCATCAGATTACCTTGAATGTGCCAGAAACTTGGAAAAATTGGCAAGATCAGCAAAACATATTTATTAAAACAGTATAAATTCAGCTAGTTAACTAGCCTACTCTATTGCCTCTAGTCATCATGTCCTCCATGTTTTTAAGGCAACAGTTCTTGCCCATTCCAGTTCCTTCTTTTCACACAGAGAAAAGTAAGGTGAAGCAGTTACAAGTCTTTCTCTTTCAGCTGCTCCTGAGTTTCTAAACATCAGATAAATACGACAGATAAAGAAGCAAATGCACCTAACACAAGGCTAATACCACCAAAGGTAGTTCAGTGTTTCAAGAAACTCTTACTCCAGGAGTCTGGCCAGTGACTTCTACCAGTTAAGTATTCTGACTTTCTTTAGAATCTTACCTGCAAATACTTAATGCTGGAAAACTGCCCATAGCTTGGAAACTTATTATTTGCATCCTGATGGTCCATTATTAGACATACATAATGATAAATATATACACATCTAAATATGTAAGCAGTATCTTCCAATTTGGTACTTCAGAATACCAAAAGGACTTAAAGAAGTGGTTTTTTTCCTCCAATATATCTGCTTTTTTTACTGTAGGCAATTAAATTCAATTGCTGGTATATATTTTCAGTGTCTCTTGGAAAGTCTCCAAATTTCAACAGTATAATAACAAAAACAAGAGCTCAGAAAAAGCACCTGGGTCACTGAGTCCAATTATCCTCAGACAGACAACTGAGCTATAAACTTTTTCTTACACTTTATAAACAAGATTCATCTTTGTCCCAACTGCTGTTACTGCAGTGGTTGTTCTAGGATCTCATTATAGTAATAATAAATCTCCTTTTACTTTTCACTAGAAAATAGACCAAATTTTTGGTCACATTATAACCATTTGGTTTTGTGCCAGTATCCATTTTTAATGTAAATAATTCTTTTCCTTTCCTTGCATTTTGTCTTTCTGATGTATTTAAAGACAGTACACACACCTCATCTGCTCCTTTTGTAGGCTGAACAGCTAAGGAAGAAGACTCATAGGTTCAGTTGCTTATTTCCATTCTAGCAGCCATTCTTTGCACCTATTAATTAGACCAATTTTTTTGTACCTTGTCCAAAACTAAGGAACTAGGTTTCAAGTATATTCAGCATATTCCAGAACTCCCTTTAGTTAGTTGAGCGTCAGTCTAATCCTCTTTCTCTCTCTCTCTATTCAGTGAAGATGAGATATGTATGTTTCAGAGGAGCATTTTATCATTTTTATGTTTTCTTTTATTTGTGGGGTATCCAGATATGCTACTGAATGATATTCCAAACAAACAATGAATTCCTATATTTTGTTTCAGGTTTCCTTAAGGGTTTTTTAACCTACATTTCATTTCATGTTTAAATTATCATGTTTTATTTGAATATATTTTTAAAATTCAAGCAATGACAAAATTAACATTTTTAATGCCAAATCTGATTTTTAACGTATTTACCTTTAAGAACTTTTAAAATAAAACTATTTTTAGTATTTTGAAAATGCAGTATTTACCGAAGAGGTAGAAAACAGCATAGCAAAGACAAGAAAAAGAAGAGTACTTACGGTCTGTAAGACTAGCAATCCCTGCAAGAGTAGTGATGGGAACATGAGGCATATCCCCATTCATCCTGAAGTTCTGGGATAGTAGTGCCTACACAGATATTTTAGTTCAGGTGCCAACTATCATTACTTCCCATCTCCCAAGCACTAAAAAAAGAAAGGAAAAAAAAAAAAACAAACCCAAATGAAAATTCTCAGTTTACTTTTTTAGAATTTTAAATTCAGTAACATAAATGAAACACAGACCATACCCTCAGCTGCATACTAAGTAAATTTTGTCAGGAGTGGGTAGAACATTGTAGATTTTAAATATCAAATGGTATTAAGCAATCAAAAGGCAAGCTTCTGGTCTCAGAAGCAGAGCCCTTCACCAAAAAAGATGCAACATAACGCAATCAAAAGAAAATTTGCTCAGGTTATACAGTACCAACTCAAAAATGGGTAACACAACTTCTGTTAGTTCATACTGCAGTGGATAGCACTTAATGTCTAACCAGTTTAAGTAATTAGCTGCTACATTCACTTCCCAGTTTTGCAGAAGGAATTTCTTTTTCATATAGGAGGTGGCTAGCAAAAACAAAAGGAGTAATTTATGGATGCAAAGATCAAGGAGTAAACAAAGTGACAAATACAAAATCTTAGTATATTTTAAGAGCAGTGGCTATTTCAAAATTGATCTGAAAATATCTCCTTAGTATTAAACACTGTCTGGTCAAACTGTATCACCTCCTCCACAAAAAGAAAAGGTTTAGCCACCACTGAACTAGCTCGTTTATTTCCTGTAAAACAGCACAGTTTATATTCAACTACTGAAAAAGGAATTTGTTCATTCAGTTTTCACTAACTATAAAGATCCCAACTGTAACGAAGCCCACATTGCTAAAAAAAAAACCCAACAAAAAAACCCAAAAAAAGGTCATCACAATAATTTCAACTACAGTTCCAAAACAAAAATTTACAAAGATCACACATTACAATCCACCATTATACTAATGAAATGACAAAAATTGAACATGATATTTTCTGAAGACAAACAAAACAAATTAAAGGAAAGGAATTTGATATCTATGTGGTTATCTATTATAGACAGGCACCTGTGTTAACAGTTTGGGAAATAGTAAAAAGATGGCTTCTGTAAGCATTTATGTTGTCTACTGAAGATGCTGAAATCATGATTTGCTTATGGTTACTTACAAGCCAACATTTTTGATAATTTAATATACAATACATACAACCCAAAAGATCACTGTCATTCTCTTAGTAATTTTAATCTCACTCGTTCTTATGCCAATGGCAATATATAGGACACCACTGCTAATAAATATGTATAGATTCCAAGCAAGACAAGGAAACTGAATGTTTTAAGTCTTTTTCCTGCTCAAAGTTTTCATGAGCCACTGAAGTTAACTTTTCAAAGTCTCCCTATCTGCACACAACTGAATTCTTTGAAAAAAATACCAACACTGAGGTTAAACAGAACTGACAATGAGTTGACTTCCTTTGCTGCACCTGCCACAGTCTCATTCTCACCACTAAATTACATTTGTTTATTAAAAATATAGTACATTACAGGTACAGAAATCTAGTTAAGGAAACTGCTACAGATAGATATTCTCTGTGTGTTGTTGTGTTTGGGTTTTTTTAATCCAGGAGAAAACAGCCTTCAAACACCCAGAGCAGTTTCAAATACTACTCAATACTTGAGATTTTTTACCCAAACCAAATACCAATATACACAGAATTTCAGTGGTTTCTTAGTTCCATAAATAAACAATTCTTAAAAAAAAAGAAAAAAAAAAGAAAAAAAAAAGAAAAGAGGCTCTAACTTTTCCCACAATGAGTCTGCAACAGCAAACCCACACGAGCAAATACTTTTAGAATTTAAGTTTTCATTGAAAGGTTAGTGATTAAAGAAATTAAAGAACACCTTTCACACATGAATTATATGTACAATAAAAAGGTCATGTCTGATGATCTCTTCTCTCCTGACTGAAACTGCATCAAAGCTGACTAAGGCCACGTCACTAGTCAGTATTATTGGCAATCCTGTATGTAACACAGAAACAACGAAAAAACAAGAAAAAAAAAAAAAATCTGTTCACTTTCCCTTCCTGATCACCTGGGAAAGCTGTAAACATCAGAGGCTGTCACTACTAATTCAAGTTCTCTCCTGGTATTACTGCCACAATAATTAAATTATACAGATATTCAATGGGAAAAATTCCTCCAAAACCAGACACTTAAATTAGAAACCTTCTCCACAGATACCTGATAAGAAACCTGAACTGGCAAGATCCAGACATGAGAGTGGAGCAAGTGCAGTGAGCTAGGATGGTCAGGGGAAGAGTAAACTTTCTTTGTAAGAAGAGAGTAGAAGGGGTTGGTTTGTTTAGCTAACAAAACAAAGGTCGACAGGGGATGTGGTTGCTCTCTCTAAGGCAGTCAAAAGAACGTTACAAAGGAAGAATGTTACAGGGCAATGCTAACACAACAATAAATGGGGGCATGAATGCAAGCAAGAAGAAAATCAGAACAGAACTTCTCACCATCAGAGCTGCCACTTTCTGGAACAGCCTTCCATTAGGGGTAGCAGAGATAAGCAACACCATTACTTTAAAGATGGATCATACAGATGTTACAGAAGGGACAGGATGTGGTTGCCTGCACCAGCTGGGAACTAAGCACGACAATTCAAGAAGTCTCTCACACACTACAAAGTTTTTGTGTGATGATGTGAGTAAACAGATGAGAGTAAACAAAAGACAAAAAGAGACTGAGGGGATTAAGCGATGTGATTAGTTTATACAACAAACACAATATGAAGAAACCACATAGGAACATCTGGGTCCAAATATTGTATCTGTTGTGTTGAGAGCAAAATTGTGTCTGTTATACAACTGGCAAACAAGGTGGGATTCAATTCCAGAACTAGAGACTGAGATCAGTGAAACTAGAACTCAAATTTGATGCCACCAAGAACATTAGTAAACTCACTCATTTAAGGAATTTAAAGTATCAAGCAGGTAGGGGAAAAAAATTGACAGCTCAGGATGAGATAGGCTCTTTCATACAAAACATCAGAACAGCATGTAAAAATTAATGGCTTGGCTGACAGACAAGTTTTGTTGTGGGGGTTTCTTTTTCCATTCCCCAACTGTAACAAGAGTTAAAAGCAGTACATTGTAGCATCTCACAATTAGTCAAGAAGAATCAACATTTTTCAATATTTAGAAAATTTTACGTTATCAGCTTTGTGCAGTAGCTATTACCAGTAATACAGCATTTCTACCTCTATACTGAAAAAACAAAACTGTTAGTTGTATTAGCTGAATTAAGGAAATCAAAGAACTGCTGCATTGGAAAGCTTTTAAACAATGCATCTGAGTGTAGTGTAGCAGTTCAAACAAAGAAGTAGAAATCCAACTTACATATATGCAAATGAGGTCTTGCACATTCAGTATATATGTATTTAGGTTCTTGCTGCTTCATAAGAAACAATGGATATCATGAAAGGCATTTCAGGGAGGAAGAAACTACAGTGCACAAAGGAAGTGATACAAAGAACTGCTCAGTGAAAGGAAAACAGTGAAATGGCAGCATATATTGAGAATAATGCATGAAAAAGCTATCTTCATAATACACAATAATAAAGTGAAGCCAAGCCAAGATAGCGAGGAAAGTAATATTTAAAAAGTTTATGCTATGGGTAGTAACTACACATTTAAAGTGCTACTTCTGTATGTTATCTTCTTCCCCTTTTTTTTTTTGTCAGTTATGTATATTCTCCTTTACTGCAAATTAATATTCCAAAGAAAATTCCTATCAAAATGTTAAATTTAAAATGTTGTGGGTTGTGAGGTTTTGGCGTTTTTGTTTGTTTTTTTTTTTTTTAAGTATAAAGTAAATATGTGGTTGGTAAAACAGTCCATAACATGGACATGGAAAATACTGACTGCCTTCAGTGGCACAAGGTTTGGGCTGTGTCATGTGGATCCTCTCTACAACTCATCTTGCCATATATTCTGCATTTCTCACCATAGTACCTGATTAATGGCAGAGTGGAAAACAAAACAAAACAAAACAAAATCTCTTTAGAGAGAATGGACAGGCATGCATAAAATTAAGGGAAGAAGAGAGGATGAAAGTAATTTGTGAACAATTTAGGTAAAGAGAGAGTGAAAAGGAGACTACAAGCAGGGAAGGGGAAAAAAAAAACCACAACCCAAGCAAACAAACAAACAAAAAATTATCCCACAAAAAATCCAAGAAAAAAGAAACAAACTGCAATTGTATTTTTTCAGATATTGCAGCATCTGACTACCAATGAAACGACGAGAGAACTCTGACCACTGGTTACCACACAAAGGTTCAAGCTCTGAATTTATGAAGCGTTCCTCTTGGTTGAAAAACGTTCTTGTCTCCTTAACAAAAATACCGGTTCTTCCGCAGCTTAGCCATATGCATGCATGAGAAGGTGGAAAACAAAATAAAGGGAAAAATCTGTTTATGTGCATGTGCTCATTTTGGCTGGGGTACAGTTAATTTTCTTCATAGTAGTATATAGTATGGGGCTACGTTTTGGATTGGTGCTGAAAACAGTGTTGATAACATAGGGTTGCTTTCGTTCCCGCGGAGCAGTGCTGACACAGAGTCAAGGCCTTTTCTGCTTCTCACACCCCCCCACCAGCGAGTAGGCTGGGGGTGCCCAAGTAACCGTTACGCGTGATGAAGCCCTGCTTTCCTGGAGATGGCTGAACACCTGCCTGCCCATGGGAAGTAGTGAATGAATTCCTTGTTTTGCTTTGCTTGTCCGCACAGCTTTTGCTTTACCTATTAAACTGTCTTTACCTCAACCCACAAGTTTTCTCACTTTTGCTCTTTCGATTCTCTCCCCCATCCCACCAGACGGGGAGTGAGCAAGCGGCTGTGTGGTGCTTAGTTGCTGGCCGGGGTTAAATCACAACAGTGCAGTAATACACAGGGTCAGTAGTAATGCAAAAACAAGTAACCCACCTCAGGATTCAGAAATTGCCTATGTACGTTTAAATGTTTCATTCCTCATACTCCAGGGTATTTTTTAACTTATTATATCTCTGGATTTAAAAAAATAACTTATATATGACTGACCTAATATATTTCTGAGAAGAAGATTAGAGACAAAATTAGGTGGATTAAAATTAAATTTTAAAAAAGGGCTATGGTATTAAGTCTCTATATTTTTCTTTTTTAAAAGCATTCTATTAAATAGAATACTTTAAATACAGTTAAGTTTTATTTAGTTTAGATTATGAAAT
Source organism: Aptenodytes forsteri (assembly GCF_000699145.1). Lineage (NCBI taxonomy): Eukaryota > Metazoa > Chordata > Aves > Sphenisciformes > Spheniscidae > Aptenodytes > Aptenodytes forsteri. The sequence continues at coordinate 1,689,868 of NW_008795938.1, forward strand.
GTTTATTTAGAATGAAAATACTTTTAAAAAATGTTTTTTATTTCTTACATGTTGAGTAGCATTGTATTGATGTAACCGCAGCACCACGATCAAGGTTGATTTCTGCAGCTGCACACTCAAAGTAAACCAGTACAACTCATGTATTAGATATTTTATAATTTAGGTGAGCAGTGGACTTCTTTTCTTTTAAATCAGCAAACGTGCTATTAGAAATTTAAGAAGCCTTGCCTCATAGCCAGTTTTAAACTTCCACATTTTGCAATAAACTACTTTTCCTGTTAGTCACTAAACGAATGTCTGCTAGTTATCAGTCCATAAAATTGTCATTTAAAAAAAAAAAAAAAATCACTTAAAGAATGAAGGAGAGAGGCAGAAAGAGAATGAATGAATACGCTCTACTTCTCATTCAAATAAGATACCGTGACTGAGGTACATCATACAGATTTACCCACAAGAGGGCAGATTTCTGGTTTCCATACCAGAGCTACAGTTTGATGCAATGACAGTAAGTTTCCAGAACTAAATGCTTTCAAAAATACTTCAGAAAATACTAAGGAAGGAGATATGGTTGCCAAAACATAGTCTAACACTTCAGTACCTGGCAGGAAGCAGGGGGAAGAAGCATACACATTCACAATATAATGCATCTTAACACTAACTCAATCTCAGAAAAAGTCAGTATTGGAAGGGAACAGTAATTAATCACTGATGTAGCTGTCTACGGTTAAAATAGTAATGCAAGAAACTATGAAGCCACCTGGTATGAATCTAACTTGAACAACCAAAGGGGGCTGGGCGTTGCAGCATGTGGGGGGAGGTGAAGAGAAAGCAGGGTGGGGGTGTCAGAAATCCAAAAGACTCATTATTAACAATGAAAGCCCATGAAAACACATCAGCATTTATAAAACGAAGAAGTTCACAGCATGTACAGAATAGTTTCACCTTCTACAATACTGGCTACAAAAAAATTAGGTTTGAAAATACAGATACAGAAATCTCAGAAGCACAAAATCAGATGAAATTCAGTGTACTAGTGAAATCCGTATGTTTGGTTCATAAAGTGATCAGCCAGCAGAATCAGCAATGCTGACAAAGCAAGTGAAAAATTAAGAAGTTTCAGCAAAAGTTATCTAGTACCATTTCTAAACCAATATTAGCATAATGTGTTTTTCTAGAACTATTCCTGTAGTAGGTGCTCAAATCACTACAAACTATAACCACTGTAAGAAAAAAACCTTAGTGAGAAGTACTGTACTGGGCCAACTGTAAGTTGCTTCTGAATAAAGAAAAAACCTTTCTAAAAAAATTTTAGAGCAACCAGCTTCTTCCTCTGTGGCAGGAGCCACGTGGCTTTGGTGTCTTCTGTTCTATTCTATTCAATAACAATGACACTAATGACTCTGCTGCCCATGTGACAGTAGTGGCAGTGACACCACAGTAAATGGCAAGAGAAACCCCAGTAAAGGTGGTGGAAGCATACAAAGTATGAGAGGTCTGTGGATTCAAGGAAAGATGCTCCCTAATGCAGGAGGGCACACATTTCTATCAGAGTAAACTAACATAAAGCATAAATTGTGCTTTGCACCTGTAATAACTCTTCCTGGGGAAGGAGAGGAGGGGAATTGACACAATCAGACCACCAGGGGGAAAAAAAAAGAAAAAAAAAAATCAGACTAAGCCATGTGCAGAGAGCAGATACCTGTAGGTAGCATGCAGCTTCCCTGATCTACACTACACGAACATCTAGCAGGAAACGCTGACTTTTCTTGCTACCTTGCAATTACAAAGGGTGAAAATTCATTAGAACAATTTCCTGAAAAGAAGGCACAGGTCTCCAGCAGCATTAGGACCTTTTTCTGCTAAAGCCATTTCCTCTTTCTAGCACAGGAAACTTTTCCTTTTTATTTATTTTTTAATTTAAAATTAAAAAGCAGTTATAAGCAGTGTTCTGCACTTAAAAATAACATCTCAAATATTTGATTCGGATGCCTTAGCATGAAGAACTCTTTAAAATGAGCCCCTATCAAGTCCTTCATACACAAATAAGACATTCGAAAGTAAAGTGAATTACATGAAAGTAAAAGCCTATTCTTTCAGGCAACATAACCTGACCCAAAAATTTGCAGAAAATCAAATTACATTTACAAAGTGTTGTGATGATCAACAAGTCTAGCTTATTTCAGCAAAAGAGAAAAATGTAAATCTCAGAATTGCTGATTTTCATGGAAATCACCCCATCCATCAATGGGGCTATGTAAATAACTAAGAATACTGTTCTACAGGAAAGTATATTTCCTGCTATTTTGTTAGAGAAGTAATGCAAAACAGAATCTCTTTAAAGAGCCTTACTGTTAGGCAGCTCAGTTGTCTTCATAAAACGTGGGGATTAAATTTAAGTGAATGGAACACAAATCTTGCACCTGGTTCCAAAATAAGATACTACTGGCTCCTTCTTACTAGGAAAGTGATACAAGATCAAGTCTTACTGATAAGGTAGCAAAACCTAAACCAAAGAACTGGTATGTTTTAAAAAGTTAACCTGTATAAAATACCCATTATTTTTGCAGGCACAATTCCATTGATAGCTATTAGACATGAAATACCTTTAGTAGCGTAATTATGTTCACCAGTTCTGCAAAATAAAGCAGCTAAAACTTCTGTCAGGGAGAATCCAGTTATTCAGGGGGTTTATTACTGCTCCTTTTCCATCTTTTTAAGCAATAAATATCTTCTTTATGAGACTCCCCTTTCATGTCAAAGATCCTGACGCTACTGAGAGCTATTGAATTCTTTTTTTCCTGCAGAAGCACATATAGAATTAAATTGTAAAAACCTAACTTTGCTTGGCAGCATGATATTAAGCATAGTCGAGAAATTCAAACATACAGGGAAAACCCCAAGCTACTTCAGTAGTTCACACATTTATTTCCCACCTGCACTACATATTCCACATGCAACTTTTATTCCAATAAAGTACATCTGTAATTGTGCTCCTTTTGGTGAGGACAGCCCTTTTGCTTCCTCAGGCACACACACAGTGGCTGATATTAGATACAGTTCATTTTATTGAAAGAAAATAGCTGAGAGATGTGTAGAAGAGCAAAAGCAATTAAAAGGGTTCATTAGGTTAGCTCTGTCAAATGGAGAACACTTTAGGTTGCAACACACATCTTTGTTAACAAAATAGTTGTGACAGGTATGAGAGAGGAAGTAGAA
>NW_008795938.1:1693106-1742713 GCF_000699145.1 Aptenodytes forsteri
CCCCAACTTTTTCTTGAATGTCTCATTTATGTTAGCTGGTAGTAGTACTGCCCTTTTCTAAAAACAGTTGTGTATTGACATTTACTTGCATTTTAAAGACTTTCCATTCTTTAATTAGGTTGGATCTTAACCAGGTTAAAAACCTAGTGACTAAACACCAAACCAAAACCTATTTAATTCAGGAGTCTTTTCCAATTTTTAATCTTTCACTTCTGTCCTTGAACTCACTCAGATGATTTATAACTTTTTTAAAATAGAAGAAGAAATAAACCTGTTGAGGCAGCAGCTGATTTTGCACGTCTTCCAGTCATGCAATTTTTCCTCTTTTTTGACTTTGAAAAACAATTAAAATCCCTCCAAGCTTCTTTAATAAACACTAAGAAAACTGATGCACAATATAACATTTCTTTAGAGATCCACAATAAACACCAATGTAAAATTCTATATAAACAGATTTAGTGTGTTGCATTTCAAAAGTGCCTCACTGCCTTTTTATATTGGAATTAATATTGACCTGTGATATGTTATTCCCTTTGTCCTACTACTCATTTTGTTGCCTGTTTTTCAACTTAAGCTCCATTCACGTTTAAGACAGATGCTGTATAGCACTGCAGGTGGTTAAGATGCTTTTCTTCTGGATTGTTGTATTATTTCCCCCCATCCCCTCACCACAACAATGCAGTTCCTCTATCCAAAGGCTCTATGACAGTCCTCTATAACACACCCAGTTTCCGCCCCTCACATCAAATCCACTCCCACACCTCTCAGTTGCTAAATGGACGAGAGACAGCATGGATTCATGTCCCCACTGAGGAAGAGGCTGCAGCATCTTCTCTATCCAACAACCAATTTTCACAAACTAAACTGTCTTGAGACTTCCACCCCCTGTAAAATACAACTGAAACTAGCTTGATGCTCTCCAAAATTATTAGACTTGAGGGACTTAGAGATAAACAAGTGCCATGATCATTAGGCAGAAAATGGTTAAACAAATCAGTGTTTTTACTGACTATGTGCAGAAACATATAAAGAACTTTGGTTGTACTGTCCTACTGTACACATATGCACAATTACCAGTAATGCAATTATTTTTGTAATTTTATAGCATTCACTACCCAAAATTTTTTCCGTTTGGTCCATTTTAAAAGAGGTAGTTTATATTGCTCATGCAACATACAGGTAAGATACACTCTCTCTAAAGGAAAGTATGCTAACATTTAAAAGACAAAACCCTTCAAAATAATCAATGCAATTTAACATTTTAATTAAGATTACTAACATCTTGCAAAAACACATTGCTTGGAAAGATTGAACACGAGAGCAAAAGTAACTTAAAAAAAAAATAAATGCAGCGTTAGTATCTAATAAATAAAATAATTGTGTAAAAGACTTCAAACATATGACAATTTTCATCTCTTCACAACTGATTTTAGTTAGTGTTTATAGTCTAAAATCAAGGATTACATAAACTTTTTGGCATATACCATCCAACCCAGCAATCCTAAAAATGTAGAGCTCCATGATTTCGTGACTACAAAAATATGACTAGTGTCAGGAGTCCCTGACTCTTTCCTTCATGGCATTTTGGTTTTTTTTTAAATTATCTTCCTATCCTATTTAATTACGATTCCTATTAGCATTATAAACAAAGAGATTATCAACAAGCATGTAAAACAGTATCACTAGTCAGCCAAGATAGTCCTTTTTCCCAATTGCACACACAGTCTGGTCACTGAAGGCTTTTCTTCATATCAACATTATAGTCAGCTAAACTTTTGGAGCACAATGAACTGAAAGACATAGCGTAGGAAACAAATGGAGACTACAGCTGGAAAAATCACACATATTCAAAGTTATTAATAAGCCCTGAAGCATACAGCACACAACATCTAAAGGTATTGTGCTGGAATTACTGTTTATCAAATAAGCTCAAATGTTGACCAGCTCACCATGAGCAACTGGGGCTAGATGGTAACAATCAGGTATCTCTCAATATCTAGGAAAAATATTATATTGGGGTATGGTCTTTGTAGGTCTGGGGATGGATTCATACAGTTACCTAGGAATGTGCCCTATGTCATCCTGAACTTCTGCTGCTGTTGCTGGTTCTCCTGAGTCTCCAGCACAAACAGAATAGAAGTTTCTTAAGCTCGCAAACCATGCTTAAAGGAGGGACGCAGTTTCAAGAAAAGCATATCTCCAAAGCATTTCTCTTTCACCTTACTGATCATCTTCCATATCCTACCCTTGATAGCCTGCAGATGTTACAAATCTAAACCAAAGCTACCTAGGAATTGCAGCAATTGGTTTGCAAAGCTGCTCACAGGCTTAGTAAAGCTCATAGCTTCAATCAAGCTTAAACTTAGAATCACAGAATCATAGAATCATTAAGGTTGGAAAAGACCTCTAGGATCATCGAGTCCAACCATCGACCCAACACCACCATGTCCACTAAACCATGTCCCTAAGCGCCTCATCTACACGTCTTTTAAATACTTCCAGGGATGGTGACTCAACCACTTCCCTGGGCAGCCTCTTCCAATGTTTAACCACTCTTTCAGTAAAGAAATTTTTCCTCATGTCCAACCTAAACCTCCCCTGGCGCAACTTGAGGCCATTGAGGCCACTTCCCAACTTTCAAATTTTCCGAAATTACCAGTGTCACAGCATAAACAAACATTCCATCAATAACAATCAGGTGGAATCTCAAAATTATGATGGCCATGCACAAAAAAGCTTGGGCATTTTTAATGTTTGACTTGTCCATGTTAAACATCCTCAGCTCACCTCCACTGAGTACTGCAGCAATATGAAGAAACACAGAATAGCTGTCAACAGTGAAAGCATACTTGTAGAAGTAATAATCTGGAGCAAAACAAAAGGTAAATCTTCGTGCGGATAGGACTACCGTGACCCAGTTAGTATAAAACAAGTACAATGAAGAATATTACTTTGAAGAAAATCTCCTTATGCATAGAAATTCCCTAAAACATGCATCTGGTGTTTTTTTTTTTTCCTGTAACAGACTTAACTACTTCAAAGCAGTTTGGAAATTTTCTTCATACTTAAGTAGAGTTCACTCAGTGCAACTTAATTTTACAGTAAAATAAAAGCAACTGAATTCAAGCTACTAATTCTGAAAGAGAATATAAAGTCAAATGTTTAATGTAGCTCAGCTAAACCACTTTAAATTAATTCCTCCTGTTAATTTACATTAAAAGCCTTTAAGTGTTGTTATATAGACAAGGTTTGAGTAATCCCTTTATTTCTAATTATTTGGACAAAGTCACACATCTTGAAATAGTTCAGCTGAACACAAATAATACATCTGTGAACTAGCTTCAATTTTGTTTTTCCAAGAAATAGGGAAAATTCTAAGTTTCACACTGCAAATTTCTATCACAACTTCTGGTACAAAATTATCCATCAGAATAAAAGTGGGTAGAACAAATAAAAGAAAACAGAAGATTCACTATGACATTTCAAGATTGAACCATTGTCAATCTAGAGGGAGAACAATGTCAAAACCAAGGCATACCACTGGCAACCAAGTAAAAATACTGCAGGTCATGTAAAGAGATTAGACTGTGGGCAATCAATAGTAGATTTTATTTTCACTTCAAGGAGCAAAGCAGGATCATAACCCATGACACAAAAAGCTGAGAAACTTTCCCACTGAGGAACTGTGCTAAAAATTTCACTTCATTTGCAGACTATTTTGAAAAACACAGAACATGGCCCTTTTATAATGGCTACCTCCTCCTTCCACAGCAATTCCAGAAGGCACAAAGCTAGAGGAGACAAAGAAGGCCAAAGAGCTTACAGAACAGTCTATGAAATTAATGTGATTACCAACCAAACAACTTATTCTTTGCTGCCCTTTTTCCCACATCCAAGATTTATTTTTTTAAGTTTCAGGTCTTTGTATTCTAGTCTGGTTTTGTCCTGCTCCTTTAGGTCTATGTTTCGCCAGCTGTCTTTCACAATTCCCAAGGATGAGGCTGAGTCACAGAGTTAGAAAGCTGCAGCTCAGTTCCTCAGCCAGGTGTGCATGCATACATGCATGCGCATGTATAGAGACTGGGGAAGAAGATGGAAGAATGAGTTTAGATACATGCAATCAGTAACTACAGCTGGGATTCCCATCCTCTTACAGGGCTTCTGCTGACTCAGAGGACAGCACAAAGACAAATGAGTAAAAAGGAAGACAGTTACACTTCCCAAAACTTTTACGAACACAGCTTTTAGCTGACTGAAGGCACAAAGCACAAACTTACTGTTTCCTGACCTGCCTTTCTCTTGCCCCAACTGCTTATCATTTTTGTCGTGTCCATGATTTATGTGTTAATCTCATTCCTCCATAAAAAATGGTCTGCCCGTGCAGATATTTATGTAGAGCTCTCCTTTTCAGTATGCAACACAAAGAACAGCAGAAAACAAGTCACTTTAAGTTTGACAGGACTAAAAATTACCACCAAGCTAACACCGCAACTACCCTACACTGCATTGAACAATGCCTTTTAGTACCAATGAGGTAGATAGTGACATGACATTATCCATGACAACAAATACGAAAGACATTGCATATACTCATTTTCCCTTCTCTCTTCCCCCCCACCCCCACCCTTTGAGGGAGAAGGAAGGAATAGAGGACTGCTACTGTGCTCACGCATCCATAATTTTGCGTATCTCACTATTTTTCTCCCAAAAATCACAGAATGGTTGAGGTGGAAAATGACCTCTGGAGGTTATCTGGTCCAACCTCCTGCTCAGGCAGGGACACCAAGATCAGGTTGCCCAGAAACTGGGGGGGAGGGGTAATAAAAACAAATTGAAAAAAAATCGATATACTCAAACCGACTACGTATTTCATTTTCTTTAGCAGTAATCTTTATTATACCTGGCATATAACTACCTGACTTGCTCTACAACGAAATAAATCTAAAGACAATTCAACTATTTAGACAACATATTTTATTAAACGGAGGAAGAAAATTTTTCCCAAAATCTGAGGCTCCCTATTCCAAAAATACAAAAATAAAAGTGTAAACAATCCATTGAGGAACATTATATTAACAAAATTAATATTTTCAACAATTGCAGAATACTGTGTTTTTTCAACTCCTCCTCTAAAAGTAGGCATTTTCTCCATTTTCATTTTAAAGAAAAGTAGTGAGACTTTTAGATTACAAAGGCCCCAAGGAAAGTTGCATCTAACATTTCTAATCTTGACATTGACAGTAACAAAGCAGAAACTTTCCCTGAAGTTCACCACATGAACCTCTTTAGACCAAGTAAGTTACAATTAATACATAACCACACACCGAGAGCACACAGAGCTAAAAAAAGTCATCACAAGGTAAAAGAGCGTCAGTAATCCAGAAATTGCACTAAATTCTGCAAAGAATTTAGTCTACGCTTAAGTTTGCTTGTTTCCCAAAGCTATTCCATGTTGTAGTTTTTACTTCTGGCTTTTAATCCTATTCATGTATTACTTTGATGGAAGGCAGAAACTAAGTTACTTGCCTGAAGACAGCTGACATGTACACTGAATAGTCGTATTTAAAAAAAAAAAAATCCCTTTTACTGTAAGAAGAATAACAAACAAAAAACCAAACCCAACACAAACCACCAGAGGCTTTTTAAATGCTCCTTGCAAAAAGAAACGGGTATCTCAACATCTCCAACTGGAACGGTCTTTTTAAACAAAATTAGAAATATCCATAACAACAGAGGCATTTTTTCCTATGTGATTAGTGGATGCAACAAAGTCTTCACTATTCTATTCACAGATTCATGGACCTGGAAAAGATTCAGCTTCCAGCTTTAAGTGCCAGTACTCGGTATGAGCCACAGGCTTCCTATTCTTACTTTGACAAATATGAAGACCTTTGGTTAAATAAGCTCTCTGCGACCAGATGAAGTGGATGAACTGGAAACACTGGATCCAAGGACCTAACTTTTCTACTTCCACAATTAGACTGTAGCTATAGTTTAGTACAACCACTACAGTTACTCAACCAGAATGAAAAATAGGTACGTTCATCCCCAAAGAATACATCGCCAACCAGCAAAGCCATGCACTTTCTAATTGGAGAAAAAAAAAAGTAGTAAAATAGTTGTGTCCTATCCTAAATAGCCAGTCTGCATTACAATAGTTTAGATATAAACCTTCTATTCTATTTTGTTGAACTTTCATTTAATACACCTGCAGAGTTTTACTGATAATAAACTACCCTGAATAGTACATGATGCACTACAGAGCTGAGCCTTAAACTTAAACATAACATGACATTACCATTACAACATGTTATCAGTTACTACCTAATCAAAGCTAACTACTTCATCTGCCACTTCCATTGTACTTGCCTCTCATTCCTCTTCTTTTGGAGAATATGCAACACAGTTTGCAAATACGAAATTATAATTAAAAAGGTAACTTAATCTTAACTACAATGCCTGCCACTTTGCTATGATCGGTAAGAGAACTGAAGAGCTCCAATAAAATTGAACCATTTCCAGTAAGATGCACTGTTGCATAAAGATTAAAATCTACCTGTTCCTAAGATTTCTCCTTTTCCAGTAACCCTTCTCTTAGATCACTAAATACAATGACTTTGATCTGCTGAAGTAACCATTATTAACGCTCATCATAGATTCCCAAGCAAAAGGTTTGCTTCCCAAGCTTTGAAGGAACAAAACTTTTTGGCCAATTGCTCAATTCTTCCAAAGTAACTTTTACTGCATGTGATATGCCTGAAACTTTTTTCCTGGTTTCAAAGCAATGGTCACAGCCTTTGCAACCATTACAGACCCGTATATGGCTGCTTGTAATGACCATCTGACTTCCCTTTACTGACTTCCCTCAATTCAATTCAATTCAGTCTTCCAGCAGGACTTTGCAAGTGAGTACCATCTCCCAATGGAAATTATTGTTTTGTGTCACACAAAACTTGACAGTACATCATCCAAAGCTTGAGTGATGCTGAAAATTGCATTCTAGGGTTAAAAAAAAACCAAAACCCAAAACAAAACAAAAAACAAAACAAAAAAACAACAAACACAGCAACCGCACCCTTCACCCCCCAAAAAAGCCAACCAGAAAAACATCTTAAGATATAGGTTCTTAGAAATGCCTTTACTAGACCTCAGTTCCTCTTGGAAAAAATGAAAGTCCTTCAGAATCTCTCCTCACCACAAATTTTAAAACTAGATGGAAAAAGGACTGGAATTGCCATAGCTCTTGAGCTGACTCCAAGTTCTCAATTCAGAAGGCAAATTTGGTATCTGGCCTTCAAAAACCATATAAAACCTCTCATACAAGTTCTATTTCAATGTCCAGGATATTATGTGAGACAGGCAATCTTGGAAAGCTGTAAGCAGTCAATCACACCCACAAAATTTCCACTATGTTTGTCTACCACTTTTGAAGTAAATTTAGTAAGAAAGACCTCACTGCTTATTAATATATAATGGACAAAAAGGGTTTCTAATATTAAAGGAAAAGTTGAATTCCACTGCATATCGTACAAGAATAAATTTTATCTGGAGATGAATTTGAGATAATAATTTGAGGGACTGGAAAGGTTCACAGTACCAGTCTCTAAAGTGACAATTCCCTCTGTAGTCATTTAGGGCATAGTTCTACTCTGAAAAGCATTTAGGAGACCTAGCTTATCTTTTTTTTCCCAAATCAAGAACGACTATGCTTACTATATCAGTAAGTACAAAAATTAGAGTATAGCCACTTATAAAGCAGAATTTTTATCAAATGTTAAGCTCCAATGAAATATAACAAAACCCAAGATAAGTTTCAACAGTTCAGTAGCAATGTTTTTTTCAGCATTGTTCATGACAAACACTTAGCAACTTTCCTCAGTTTTCATGAGTTATCAGTACCATCTTTTACAACTATGTGTTTCCTTTTAGAATTAATACATCTTCTGTTACAGTGAAATCAGGCATAAATCTAAATCCAGTTTCTTGTTATCATATTTATTCCTTAGAATGAAGTATCAATGCAGACTGCATACGTAAGGACTGTAGGACATGGCCTTTAAGCTCAAAGCACTGTTTTTCCTCTGTGGCAGAAAGCTGTCATCACAATTTCTACTAACACACCTAAGAACTTTAAAGATGTCCCCAATAACTTACTGAATACTTAATGGCTTTCCAAGGGAAAATAAGAGGAGTGAAAAAGATATTTTTGATTAGTAAAATTAGCACACATGAAGGGACATATTTTTTTAAAATCACCACATCCCATGAAGCTTCCTATATATGCTAATGCAAGAGCCTTAAAAGTAAAAACATGATAAAGTATCTAGGCAATAAATTGCCACTTCTGAAATATATGTGGGACAAGAAGCAGATTTTGCATTTCCTGGCAGTAAAATATATGTAAAAGATAAGTTACTGAAGTCAGGAAGTAATGCTATAAAAGAATTTTGTAATAGATAGCTGGCACTTACCAGCTGTGATGATTTGCACAACACGAGTACATTTTTCTATCTTAAGAGAATTATGTATGAAAAAAATCATAGAATCCTATAATGTTTAAGGTTGGAAGGGACCCCTGAAGGCCATCTAGTCCAATGTCCCTGCTCGGAGCAGGGTCAGCTACCACAGGTTGTTCAGGGCTGTGTCCTGTCAGGTTTTTAGTAACTCCAAGGATAGAGACTCCACAACCACCCATGTTCCAATGTTTGATCACCCTTAAGTCAAACAGGTTCTCCTCTAAATGGATTTTCTTGTATTTCAGCTTGTGCCCATTGTCTCTTGTCCTGCCACTGGACGCTACTGAGAAGAGTCTGGCTTCATCACATATCTTAGCAACATATTGATAACATCACCCTGAACCTTCTTTGCCTCAGGCTGAACAGTCCCAGCTCTCCCAGATCCTCCTCAAATAACATATGCTCCAATCCCTTAACTATCTTCATGGCCCTTCACTAGACTCATTCAGTATGGCTATGTCTTTCTTATGCTGCGGAGCCCAGAACTGAACCCAGCACTCCAGATGTGTCTCACCACTGATAAGTAGAGCGGAAGAACCACCTCCCTTGACCTTCTGGCAATGCTATTCTTAATGAAGCACAGGATGCTGTTTGCCCTTATTTGCCACAGCTGCCACTGGCGCTACTGAGAAGAGTCTGGCTTCATCACATATCTTAGCAACATATTGATAACATCACCCTGAACCTTCTTTGCCTCAGGCTGAACAGTCCCAGCTCTCCCAGATCCTCCTCAAATAACATATGCTCCAATCCCTTAACTATCTTCATGGCCCTTCACTAGACTCATTCAGTATGGCTATGTCTTTCTTATGCTGCGGAGCCCAGAACTGAACCCAGCACTCCAGATGTGTCTCACCACTGATAAGTAGAGCGGAAGAACCACCTCCCTTGACCTTCTGGCAATGCTATTCTTAATGAAGCACAGGATGCTGTTTGCCCTTATTTGCCACAGGGAGCATCACTGGCTCATGTTCAACTTTATCCACCAGGACCCCCTGGCCCTTTTCTGCCAACCTGGTTGTCAGCTGGCTGGCCCTCAGCCTGTACTGTTGCATTAGGTGCGGAACTTGGCACCTCCCTTTGTTGAACTGATTGATGTTTTGTCTGCCCAGTTCTCCAGCATGTTGAGGTCCCTCTGAATAGCAGCACACTGATTTGGTGTATCAACCACTCCTCCCTTTTTGTCTGCAAACTGGCTGAGAGTGCACTGTGTCCCATCATCCAGGTCATTAACGAAGATGCTAAACAGTACTAGCCCCAGTGTCAGCTCCTGGAGTACACCATTGCTGGCTGAGAACTGTGTCCCATCATCCAGGTCATTAACGAAGATGCTAAACAGTACTAGCCCCAGTGTCAGCTCCTGGAGTACACCATTGATGACTGGCTTCCAGCTGCACTTCATGCCACTGTTCACAATGCTTCGAGCCCACCAGTTCAGCCAGTTTTTGATGCACCTCACTGTCCGCTTATCTAGTCTGTACTTCACTGATTTGTCTACTAAGGATGTTATGGGACAGAGTGTTGAAAGCCTTACTAAAATAAAAAATGAACACGCCCTCATTCACACAGCTAGTCATGTCATCATAGAAGGCAATTGGGCTTATCAAGCATGATCACCCCTCCATAAATCTATGCTGACTACTCCTGATCACCTTCCTGTCCTTCATACGTTTAGAAGTGGTTTGCAGGATTAGTTGCTGCATCACCTTCCCAAGGATCGAGGTAAGGTTAACTGGCCTTTAATTTTCCAGATTCCTCCCTCTTGCCCTTCTTGAAGATACGGGTGACATTTGCTTTCTTTCAGTCCTCTGGTACTTCCCCCCATCACCATGACCTTTCAAAGATTATTGAGAGTGGTCTCACAATGACACTGGCCGGCTCCCTCAGCACTCATGGGTGCATCCCACCAGGTCCCGCAGACTTGTGCATATCCAGTTTGTTTAAACGTTCTCTAGCATGATCCTCCTCTACCAAGGGTAAGTCTTCATTGCTTTGGACCTTCCCACTGGCCTTAGCACCCGGGCTTCCTGCAGGCCAGTCTTACCAGTTAAGACCAAGGCAAATAAAACATTAAGTACTTCACCCTTTTTCATGTCCTTTGTCACCAGGTACCTATTCCCATCCAGCAGTGGGTCCTCATTTTCCCTAGTCTTCCTTTTGCTGCTGATGTACCTGCAGAAACCCTTCTTGTTGCCCATCACATTTTCACAGCACACAGCTCCAGACAGGGTGTGGCTTCTCTAACCCCATCGCTGTATGCTCAGACAGCCCTGCACGCTCCTGGGTCACCTGATCCTGCTTACACTTCCTTCTACATTTCCTTTTCACATTTGAGTTTTGTCAGGAGCTCCTTGGTCCTCCATGCAGACCCCCTGCTACCTTTGCTTGACTTCCTGCATGTCAGGATGAACCATTTTTGAGCTGGGAGAAGGTGATCCTTGAAAAATTAACTAGTTTTCCTGGATCCCCCCTCTCTCCAGAGTTGTACCCCAAGAGATTCTTCCAAGCAGATCCCTGAAGAGGCCAAAGCCTGCTCTTCTTAAGTCTATGGTTATGATCCTACTATTTGCCGTGCTCCCTCCTCTCAGGATCCTGAACTCCACCATCTCATATTAGTGCAGCCAAGGCTGCCCTAGCCTGCATCCCCAACCAGTTCTTCCTTGTTTGTAAGAATGAGATCCAGCACAGCATCTCCCTTGCCAGCCAGTCACCCACCAGTGTCAGGAAGTCGTTGTCAATAAACTCTAGAAATCTCCTGAATTACTTGTGCCCTACTATGGTGTGCCTCCAGCAGACACCATGGTGGTTAAAGTCCTCTGTGAGGTCCAGGGCCTGTGAAGACCAGGGCCTGAGAATGTGAGAATTCTTTGAAGTAGTCTAAAGAAGGCCTCAGCTGGTACTTCTTCCTGACTTTTTAAATCCAAGAATTTTGTAAACGTGAAAAGTACTACTACAGATGGTGCTTTTGAGTGTATAACTTACAACAGATTTCAAATTGTATCTAGAATGACCTGTAAGAGACTTTGTAATAGAAACTGGTGATGAAGGAGAGGTAGGCAGTTAAATTAAATCCTCAATTCTATGAATAATATAAAACACCCAAATCACTTAGCCTTTAGATAACAACAGCACTACTAAGTCAGAAATACTAGGAAACCAAAAACATCTCCAGGTACAGAAGAATTGATTATCAATGACAGATGACACTCTGAATTTCACACCATCATTAGAGTCTTGAAAAGAATGATAAAACAGTTGCCTACTTCTTAGCACACTGTATTGTCAAATACAAGAGTCTATCCAAAATAGATGAGCTGCTTCAAGCAGTGTGATTAATGACAAGGATTTGGTGGCATTCATGTGACAGTTTTGAAAGGACCGAAGATCAAACAACAAACTGAAAAATGCAAATGATCAAGAACAGGCTCTCAAGTGATGCATAGTGGTCAAAACTGCATAGCTCTTTCAAAAGGCACTGAATGACCTTGTGATTTTTATACCACCACGTCCTACTTTCAGTATTTGAAGAAGTAGTTCAAATCCCCATTAAAACATAAAACTAATAAACATTCAACTATGATACTCAGCAACCAAACTCTACAACAACTCATGAAGATCCCAAGTTATGGCATTTTAACTGCAAGAATTATGTAAGCATGAGAAGTATGACTACAGGTGGTTTTTGTGAATATATAAATTACATGCAACTGATTTCAAATGGTTTCTAGAACAACTTGTAAGATACTTTGTAAGAGAAACTGGTGACCAAGCAGTGGGAGGCAAATAAATTAAAAGCTGATTAAGGCACAAAAAAACTGAAGAAAGAAGAGTAAATGATCAGAGCTTAGCATAGACACTTATCAGGAACTCAGCAATACTTTCAAAGGCATTATCCAAATCTGCCACACATCGTTTCCTCATCTTGCTTTAACCACATCATTCAGTATTACACATCTTTCCAAAACTAGAAAACTAGCAGAACGAGCACTGGAGATCAATACAAAAGAATAATAAAAACAAAAATCAGAAGGACTCTAATAAGTTATTTCCATAAACCAATGATTAGGGGGTTAAAGTGATAGTGAGAAAGGGTGTATCCTTCATTGCTAAAATCTGACAAAGTTTCCCTCTTTCACAGTCCACTGCTGAAGAGCACAGAACTTCCTGGTCTGTCTTTAACTAGTACAAACAAATACGAACTAGGGAAGAGAGATACATCATTACAAAGTCTTCAAAAAAAGAAAAAGAGCAGGCAGTCAGAAAGTAATCAGTTTTCCTCTGATTACTGCTTCAGTCTGCATTTAAGCTTCTAGCTATAAAAAAAAAAGTACAATTCCCTAGTTCAACATCTTCTGTTAAGAGCACATTTTTTATCTATTCTGTATCAATTCACTGACAGAAATTACCCATCAGCAAAAGCTGCACCTTTACTAGGACCACTAAGAAAACATCACAAACATATAAATTCATAACAAATGTGTCCGCAAAATTTCTAGAGCATAGTCCATCTCAGTAAAATATATGATGCAGTAATATTGTCTCCTTATCTGAAATACTGCTTTCCATTAGGAAATCAATTTTACAAAGCAAAGAAAGAAAGAAAAAGGCCAAAATAAACAAAGTTATAACCATGAGGAGAAGTTTAGTATATACAGAGAGGGTGTCTGCAGATAAGCTTTTACAGAGGTAATCACTTAGGTAAAAAGTGAAATGCAGCTGGGAATTGCAATATGCTTATTCTATAACAAGTAAAATAATCAATTAAAAGGGTTAAAAGTTAATAGTGCTGCTTTAATTCATTATTAAGCTAGAAAAGCAAATGTTACACATTACTGAAGTAAAGGAGCCGAGAATGAAAAGGTCATATAGTTGCATTTAAAACTGCATTTTTTTTTTAGTGTTCTTTCACATACTTTAATTTAAGAATTATCACATCATAAATTCATGATTAAATGACTGTTAGGATACAGCAGTGGGCTACAACAGATTTTTAAAACTCAAAGGATAAATACATACTGATATATTCCACCTCCAAAATAGAAACTTACACACACCCCCTGAAAATTAGTAATGAAAGTCTCTCTTGAACAATCAGCTGCAAGAGGAACAGTTTTCGCTTTCAGCTGACCAATGGCACATACATGAATTACAAAATGCCAATACGGACTTACTGGTCCACTGAACGGTTTTGGTATAGCTACTGGAACTACTAATCACCGAACACAGGACCTTTCATAGCTGTTTAAAACAATTCAGCAGCAAAGAAGTAGCAAGGACAGTGCTCTTACAGAGAAGAGCTGGAAAATAAGTTTAAAAACTGCAAAAAACCCCCCTACAAGAATACCCTGCCATCCATCACCTCTCCACTGTTTTATCCTTGCATCCCCAATTGTTTAATATCTTGCTCTACTAATCATTCTCAGTTTTGCAGCTGAAATGGCTAAGTTTGACAGACAGTGAGGAAATTTTCCTGTAAAAATTAATATAATAGGAGCAGGAAGTGGTAGGGAGAAATGTGCAGGAACTTCAGAAACTAACACAATTTAAATAGAGAGGGAGATATGTATGACATGGAGATGCAGGAGCAGGATCAGCAGGACCATCAGATTTCTCAGAGATGTTTGCTTTTGAGAATGTACAATTGTTCCAGAAGATCTCAGCTGCTTCATCTTTGAAACTGAATGCTTGGTATATCTTTACCCTTAGGATTCTTGTTGCCTCCTTCTGAACAAGTATGTTAACATTGCCATCATCAATAGCATGATATACATGACATATATGACATGATCTTATAGATAAATAAGATTAATCACATCAGTAAGAGGTGAAGACTGAAAAAATGGGTAATGGTCAGTCATTCTGTAATTCACAAGTCTACGTATCTCTTCTCTCTTACACTAATTCTAACTGGAAAAAATATTTCCCTCTCTGTTATATGACTAATTTTTCCACTTTTCCAAAACATCCTCAATAGACAGCAGGGTATGTCTGCAGTGGAGAAAATAGAGCATAGCCACCACATAAAAAACAGTCCTTAGTTCAATTAATAATGCATATTACTAGCCTTACAGTCAAGAGTTTAGCAAGAGAAAGAACACAAAAAGCTCAATTTGTTTCCTCTTAAATTTTTGTTGAAAAGACAGAGAAGCATTATGTCATCTCCTGCTTAACACTACAAGATACAAACAATCCTGCAGTTTCTTTAAAGTACACAATATTTTAAAAATGCAAACTTTTTATGGCTGTGCTTTCTAGAAACCATCAAGGTACTTAAAAACTGTGTTTTAAAAGCATAGTTCTTGCTAATTCACCGTCCATGTTTTACAAGTTGTCTCCAAGAGGCATAAAAGCATGAACACACACTGCATACCTCCAAGAAATTAAAACAATTTCTTTATCTTTCAAAGTACCTTGCTTTAAAAGTATTAATTAATAAAAGCCTTCCCTTTTCCCCACCAAAATAAGGCAGGTTTTTATTGAGGTGTGTTTTTTGGATTTTTTTTTTTTTTTTTTAAAATAAGCTGGGTAATGGTCAGTCATTCTGTAATTCACAAGTCTACGTATCTCTTCTCTCTTACACTAATTCTAACTGGAAAAAATATATTTCCCTCTGTTATATGACTAATTTTTCCACTTTTCCAAAACATCCTCAATAGACAGCAGGGTATGTCTGCAGTGGAGAAAATAGAGCATAGCCACCACATAAAAAACAGTCCTTAGTTCAATTAATAATGCATATTACTAGCCTTACAGTCAAGAGTTTAGCAAGAGAAAGAACACAAAAAGCTCAATTTGTTTCCTCTTAAATTTTTGTTGAAAAGACAGAGAAGCATTATGTCATCTCCTGCTTAACACTACAAGATACAAACAATCCTGCAGTTTCTTTAAAGTACACAATATTTTAAAAATGCAAACTTTTTATGGCTGTGCTTTCTAGAAACCATCAAGGTACTTAAAAACTGTGTTTTAAAAGCATAGTTCTTGCTAATTCACCGTCCATGTTTTACAAGTTGTCTCCAAGAGGCATAAAAGCATGAACACACACTGCATACCTCCAAGAAATTAAAACAATTTCTTTATCTTTCAAAGTACCTTGGTTTATTGCTTTAAAAGTATTAATTAATAAAAGCCTTCCCTTTTCCCCACCAAAATAAGGCAGGTTTTTATTGAGGTGTGTTTTTTGGATTTTTTTTTTTTTTTTTTTTTAAAATAAGCTCTCTCTGGTGTCTTCCTCCCAAGCCAGTGATTCATGTGCTGTGCTAAGATTTTTTTCATTTAAAACTTCACACTGAAGTATCACTTGTTTGAGAAATTTACTACTCACTTTGCAAGAAAAATGTCATCATCAGTTCCTGTAACCAGAAATTCTGGGTACCCAGTCCTGCTGAAATCATATGGTACATGTATTGCATAAGGTGTTATTTCACACAGGAAAGCAAGAAGGAGGAAGAAAAGGACAGGAAGGACAGACTGATTAGGAGAAGGTAAAGAGGCATCAAATCCTACAAGTCTCAGACTCCTTCAGTAATAGAAACTACTCTCTGTTCTCCCATCTAATCCTCTCTTACAAGTGTCAGACTTTTCCTGATGAATTCCTACCACCAATACCCCCTCAACCCTGGAGAGAAGAAAAAAAGGAAAAAAAAAAGGAAAAAAAAAATAATACTGTATGTATGGTAATGCTGTCAGAATGAAATTATGAGACAAATTGAAATGGCACATGGAGTGAGTTTTACATGGCTTCTTCTGAGGTAGACATCCATTGTATCATTATAGCTATTGCAGGATCTAAACGTGATGACCTGGGTGGCCCCCACCAATCCCATGTTACCCGAATTTCTTGGATAAATTACAGGGAGTGAAAGATATTTTTCCTTGACTATCAAACTGAAATACACTGTCATTATACAACTGAACATTTTAAAGGTAACTTTAAGAATGTCTTTGTCCTCCACCTCTGCTGAGGCACCATAAACTTCAAGCATGAAATTTACTTGTGTACTGTATAATAAGGATTTTCCAAACATCCATGAGGGATAGGGAAAGCATTGTGAATGATGACAGCAGTCTGGCAGGACTATGTAATGCAAAAGGCTATGGGGAACACTGCTGTTCCAGTGATTAGAGTATGTTCGGAAAAGCACAGGATGCTATGGGCCTGTGGTGCACAATACAGGACAGCAGTAATAAATTCAGTATTTCTATGTTGTATCCTAAAAATGTATGAAAATTGTATTCATGCCTTCCCCCTAAAAAATAAAAGGTTTGCAACTTCACATTTAAATGGACTGAATCACAAAATTAAACAAATACAGCTGGAATAAATTAAATCACTAACATGTATTTGCAGGTGTGTATGCTGAGAGTTTTAGACATTCTCTGCCTTCCAGCACAGGACGATTTTTGATGGAGAGGTGACAGGCCTTACCCGTACAGTAACATTCTAGAGCAGCAATTAAACTGGAATATGTGACCCACTGTACCTGTGTACTGACTATTGGAGAATACAAGCTTATACCACCACCTTGAGGTTTTATTTACACATATTTTCCACAATTGAAAGGGTTTAACTTTGCAGGAAGATAAATTAAAAATAAAATAAAAAAAGGTCTCAGTGCCTTCCTAGTGACCTGAAAGTGCTGACTCTTCACACTAAGCAATTCACCCAGCATCACCTGAATAGAGGTTTACATGCCTAACCTCCAACCAAAGGCTTAGGTATCTCATTTAAATTGCAGAAGAAGTTTTGTTTCTTCTGTGGATTTAAGGAAAAAAAATATCTAAACTAAAATTAAAAATTTAAACTGTTAGAATAGGTAATATTTTAAACAGTCAAAACAAATCCGTAGCAGAAAAAGAGTGTGAACAGCATCTGGAATAAAGAACCTCTCTGCAACTAAGTGACTGTTTCTTAGGAAATGCTTGGAAGACACAGTTTCAAATATTGTTATGAGGTGAGCTTACACCTCCTAAACCAGCATCTAATGAAGAGCCTCAAATTGCCTTGTCTTCACTGAGAAAGAAGATGGGTTTGGGGACTTCCAGCATTGATTTCAGAAATGGAAAAGGGCATAAGGAGATAGTGATGGAGGACATGTATCCACTATGGATGCACATTTTCATTTTAGTTACTTTTTATTTAGCTTCAGAAGTTAATAGGAAGGAAGTAGCATGATTTCAATGCTCTTCTCTCAAAGGTGTTGAAACCCTTTGTTAGATAAAACTGCATGAGAATAAACTCTATGTTTAGGCCACGACAAAACAGGTATTACCTAAACTATATTCAACTGAAGTTTTTTCTGGCCAACAAGTACAGAGGAAAATCAAGGAGCTCCTTTCCAGAAGCCCCTATCATGTCACCACAAACACACTTGCATAGGTCCATGTAAGCCTATTAAAAATGTCTCTACACATGTACAGTATAAGACCCTCCAGCAGCTATCTTTCCTTCCCTGGGCATGTACTGCACATCACAGCTCTTCAAAACATCAGCATGAGGCTGAATGAAAATATTCACATATACCTTCTACAGTGCTGATTCAGAAAGCTTGCTGACTGCAAATGATTTTTTAAAGTAAGACTTTATACAAAGAGACAGGCAAAAAATTTGCAGCATGTATTATGCAGGAAAGAAATTGCTCCCTTAAAGAGAGTCTAAGGTGTCTTCAAACGCACATGGCAAGTTCTCACAATTTCCTGTTTTGTTAAAGAATAACATCACAATTACTGGCCATAATCCAGAGGCACCCAGGCTCAGTATGCTTCCTTTGCTCTACGCAGGGAAGCAACAATGCAAACTTCATCAAGACAGTGAAGCCACATATAAAAAGAACATACAGTGAGCAGAAAAACTCTCTACAAAGGCTTGCTGTAAAGAGGAGAGGGGGAGGAATGTGTAAAGCAAAAAAGAAATCAAATCCACCATTTTCAATTTTAGCGCCCCTACTTACTCCATCTAAAACAGGGGCTTTGGCTTAAACAGAGTAGATACTTGGTTGGTGAACTTCTTCAGTTTCTTAACTGTTTAACAAAATCTAACCAGTAATTTGACAGGAAAGAGGTAACAGTAACCTTTTAAAGATCATTTAAAAAAAAAAACAACTCAGAAATCCACTAGAATATTTTGCCACAATAAGCTGTAATTTGATGAAAACACTAATCACCAATAGTTTAAAAAATAAAATCGCTCACTTTAACAGAGCATTGGTTATATTGGCAAATAACAAAATCAAAGATCAAAAACACTGTAGAAAAAGGCAAAGACCTCTGCAACATGCATGAGACCTCAGGCTTTAATACACCGAAGATCAAACAAAGCCAGAAAGCACTGTGAAACAAATGCAAAATTCTAATACCAGAAACACTGGTAAAGATAAAGAATCTCATTGAAGTGTTTGACTAATGATGTTGACTCAGTTATAATAATGTGCCTTTCAAAAAGAAGCATCTCTCAGAACTTATTTAATTTTACAAATTACCATACAAAATTATTTTGTCTCATGCTTCATGTCAGCTGTTACATAACATATATACAATTTCTAATTGCAGATAAGTGCAACTTCTCCAGTAATTCTGGTTGGACATACAAGGCATTTAAAAGTTTCAGGGTAATATTACTGTCCTTCTGAACACTGAAACAGCATTAGTAACAAACATGAACAGCCAGGATCTCAGTGTAAGAGTTCTGAGACGCTGAACCTTTCATCATAGCTTTTCTGTGTAACTAAAATCTTGTCTTTGAAAACCTCTATGAAATGGATGATAGATCCTTTCATTTTTTATTATCTACTTGAGTTCAATTTCCCACCAAAGCACCAATCAATTCAGTACCTAACCTGGTAAAGAATGTCTTATAAGAAGGAAATTAAGTGTCTCCTCAGGTTTGACACTGCTCGACCTATAGTAAGCTTCATTCCAGATCTTTCAGGTATCAATTATCTACAGATTAACAAAACATTAAATTCTTCCATCTTCTGAAGAGATAATCCCCAGGACTCTTGTTTTAATAAAGGCCTATCCTAAAAATCACAGCATTGGCTCCTTCTCTGGGTATGGGTAAAGCCATCAGATATAGTTTAAATGAGTAAATTCAGATAACCACTTACGACAACATTAAAAAAAAAAAAATTCTGTATGTATTAAGTAGTCAAGATAAAAAATATGTATGAACCTCTGGCACTTATTTTACACACTTTCTGCTGGTTTCAGTCGGAGTTCTACCTCAGAAAGCTAAACAAATACTGGCCCTTGCAAAACTGAAGCACATGATAGTTCTGTGGTTGTATAGTTTTGTTTTGGCTTGCTTTGGTTTTTTTTAATCTAACTACCCAGTAATCCAAGATTCCGTTTTAAAATGTTAACTACAGAAGTTCTGGATGCAAAGAATTACACTGTCAACTACTGGACTGCTGCTTTGTACTACCTATACAGATACTGAAATACATTACCATTTTCTTTTAGGTGTGGACACAACTGCATGTTTTACAAATTATTTGGTATTTTTGACATTGTTCAGCAATACTCAGCACAACTTATAAGAAACTACAGAATTGACCAGTAACCAGCACAGACTGACAATTTTATGTTTTTCCTCTTTATCAGATTACTGAGGACTAAACAAAAAACAGTTGAACTTTTAGACCCTATAATACTGGTTTTCTCATTTGTCACTCTTAGTTCCTGCAGTTGTTGCAGCAACTTCTAAACATCTGTCCTTCATCTCAATGTGTGTGAATTGACTTTTGTTTCCATGTAGAATCTCCCTCAAGAAATGACTCAATCGATCATTACCTTGAGAATGTTCGGTTTAGTTCGCACACACTTCTTTCTTTTTAAAACATTTTAGTAACTTTAAATGAACTTCAAGTGAACCAGTAACATAACATTTAAAAACAGTAACTAACGTAACATTTAAAAACAATAATTCAAGTAAACGAGACGTAATCTTCTCACCATCTAAACTTATACATACTACATGCAAAAGGTATATCATCATGGATGATGACAGTCTATATTTTTCATTTTGATAACTTTAAAAATAAAACTTTCAGTTTGCTTGCTTACTATTTTAAGACCATAATGCAACGTATTTTACATATCATGAAGTTTACACTAATGCTAACTCACACAGTTCTAGCTGCCTGATCACAAGTCAAAACTAAGGAAACTAATGCAGCTCAAGAGGTCGGAAGCTAGGAGTGATTTATGGTGGGGAAAAAATAAAGACTAAACTTGCATACTTTGACCATAAAATTGAAAGTCATTGGCAATAAAAATCCTCAGTGGGTATCCCAGACAGATTAAAAACTAATGGAAGTTGTACATATGACCAAAACAGTTTAGAATATCAGTAAAACATACAACCTACACAAAACAATGTGATCCAGAAATGTATTTTTTTAAAAATAAAATGGTAACATTGTTGCAATTTAAATATTCTATGATACCTAAAGGAAGATCCCAAGAATATAGCGCAGCATTATCATGCTGGAATGGAAACACAGTGCCGCATTTCTAATTCTACCTTACATGACAGCTAAATCACATTTAAACACCACAGATGGCATCCATGATAATGACAGTGATGAGTATCTACCAATGATTCCTGAAGATTTTGGATGAGAGGGGAGACACTGTTAGAGAATCCACAGGTTTTTTTAAGTCATCTGCTCCTCCTCAAAGTCAGCTATTGTACTTCTCCATTGCAGAGCCAACACATCTCTCAATCTTCACTTTACAAATGCCACAAAATTCGTTCTTGCTCAAGCTGCATGCTGGGAAGTATTTTCAACATTATGAGAACCTGAAGCACTTGATTTTTGCAATGAACACTACACAGAGTAGGAGAGAAAGACAGGCAAGTCAAGGCAGTTTACCTTATAAACTACCCTTTGCTACCAATGAAAACTGATAGTCACTTCCACACATGTAAAGGAGAATGTAATTTTTATCATTCTAACACCCACTGAAGAATTTAATGTAAAAAAAACAACCAACCAAAAAACCCCAAACTTATCAAGTTGAGCAGAACTCTGTATGTAGAAAAGTAACCAGAATAATGGAAATTAATGTCTTCATAATTTGGGTCAGAAATGTTTCTCCATTATAAACTCAATTTTATCACAGACTAGAAAGGATTTTTTAGTTTTTAGAAAGAAAGCATGTGAGAATTTAAAAACTGTATTTCAGCTCTGCAAAACTGTGTTCTGGTTAGGGGGGCAGAGAATTCTTTCATTCTTTCAGTTTTTAAGTGTACCTCTTGGCAACAAAGTAGCCTAAAATTGCAAGGTTTGCCCTCTCAAAGTGGTGTCTCAGTATTGCCAGAACAGTTTAAAACAACTAACATTTAAACTCGTAATCTGAGAATTCTGGCACACTTCATAGAGTCCAAGTATTTTGCCAGGGATGGAAAGAAGTTAGGCATTATCATCAGAAGCTCTAGATATGACCCATAAACACTTTCTCTGTTTCTCTCCCTGTCTCTGTACAGGGAGATAGAAAGAGCAAAACAAGCAGTTCCACATGCAGCAGAACTAAGAAGTTGTTTCATGCAGCTTTGTATCCTACATTCATACAAACTTGAACCTCACCCTTTAACCCTTATCTATCAGGTTACAGATACACTATATCTATAGACACACAACATCCTACTCCTAATTCAGTGCTACACAGATGCTGGTCAATAAAGTGAAGTTATGACGGATTTTATTCTGAGATAACATTGCAGGGGAGGACTAATTAGAGCTTAAACCACACTCAGCCAAGACAGTCTTCAAGAAGCCTGCAATAACAAATTGTCTTAAAACATAAGACTTGCACTCCTCTTCCAAATACAGCTGATATTGGCAGAGAAGGTTCAGAATTTGGTACAACTGTTTTTCATTCTGTAAGAAATCAAGCTAAGGAATCACACAGCACTCACAATCTTAAGAAACATTTATCGCTAGATAGGGAAATACTACAGAAAGTGACATACGATAGTCAGCAAGTTGAACATACCAGCGATTTAACTTAGAGTTAGAGGTGACTGATCAAATCCCTGATTCAAAAGAACAGGGCTCATGACAAAATGCTGTCGCAATTTAGCAAGTCATGAAATGAGGGTGCTATAACCAACAGTAACCTAGAGTATTAAAGTAATATAATCAAAGTCTTATTCAACCCGTATTCATTTGTAGCTTTACTTCACTGATACAATTGCATATGCCTGTATGAACGTCTAAATTTTGCAAACCCTTAAGTTTTGTGTAGTTTCACATGAATTTTACAAACTTCAAGAACTTTAAATATTTATCTTTCTGTAACTGCAAAACTTAAAAGTTTTTCTTCCAAAGCAGTTTCAAATAATTTCCAATTAATCAAAAAACTTATGGAAAAAAGGCACAACAGAACCAGTTAGTACTCTGAAAGTTTTCATGCTTTTTCTACTGCCAGGGACAGAAATTGTGTACTACTGACTACAAGTGGTTGAGACAAAATGAGTAATACTATCTGAAACTTTCATTATATTAACACCAAGTAAAGAATGATGATACAGCCAAGTATCATGATGCAATTCACTCTATTTACTAAATTCTTGGGATAGGGGAATTGGAGAAGCGTCTTCCACTCCTCAGCTGAGGAGCTCTGACCTTGCTGGGGAAAGAAGGGAAGATTCATCACCAAGCCCTTCACCTTTGTTATAAGGCTGCAGTCCAAGGTGGTGATAAAACTCTTGCGTTCTCTGATTTTCATATAGTAATAGGTTTCTCTATCATAACCAACCCGTTCTTTAGCTCCCAGCATTTGGACTGAAATCACAGCAGAAGAATGGGGCTCCAAATTGGGCTAGAAAGACCATGGTTCCTTTTTTGGCATCAATTCATTTGCTGTATGACTTTGATCTAGTCAAATTCACCTCTTGATGCCTCAATTTTTCTTCAAATTTGAACAGAAATGGAACGGTACACCTGCTCAAGGCTCTAGGCACTTCTACCATGGGATATACAGGAAACAGAACACAAAACTCCTCAGCCTCCTTCATCACTCCCACACACATTTCTAAAACCTACCAAACATGGTCATTCACAAACAAACGTCCCCTCTGAAAAGTCATGAAGACAGACTAAAACTATTTTGGACTAGAAATGGAACAGTCAAGCCTATTCCTTTGAAACAAAGAAATGCACCTTAACAACAGAAATAGTTTTGATGAAGAGAGGAATTAATACATACGCATTTAGAAAGTAAGCTTTCCAAAACAGGGTCTTAACTATGTTTTTGTGAATCACATAGCACAATGCCATTCTCCCATCTCGAACAAATAGCTCCCATAGCATATGACTACAAATCAACAACACCATTTATTGTATTCATTTCAAAGAAAAAGCAACATGCAAAGCAAGTAGGTTTGTTTTTTCAAGTGTCCACCTACAACCGCAGCATCAAGTCAGGTTCTTCTTTTCAAACACACCACTTCTTTAGGTTCTGCATTATACTTGCACAAATCCTTCAATGGAAACAGTTCAACACTATAAATGTTTGTTTCATTTCCACCTTAAGATACCCGGAAACCTTAATCCTATTAGCACCAGTGGATTTACATATGAATAGTAGGTTCCAGCTGAGCAAAGTGAGGGGGACAAATTCATCTCACCTTCTAATAGTAGCAATGACTCTACATTTCCAACGGAAAAAAAACCAACAGAAACTTTCACTATCAATGTAAAAATATAATGTTCAGAATACACTTTAGAAAGCCATCTGAATAAATTAAAGTTCCTTTTCAGAGAGGTACAGTCTAAAACTACCAGGAGCTGAAGGTGTAACAGTAATTCCATGACATTGAATATGGCTAAATATAGTAGTCCTGTAATGTAATTTTCAGGTTCTTGTAACTTTTATTATTTACAGATTTTATCTTTTCACATTAAATACATCAGAAATTATTAAACAATTTATCACACTGCTTGCTTAAGAAATAAGGATTTCCCTGATCATGAAGTCCAGATCCTTATCATTTATATCGCACAATGTATTTCAAGCATTTAGTAATTTCATCAACTTTTCTTCCTTAACTAGTTAAACATTTTGCCTTCATCATTCTTATTGGAAGATAATTCCAGTATCTCATTCTTTTGCATTTTAAAGCTTTATATCAATTCCCAGACTGAAATTATTCAGTCAGCTTACATTCCCTTTTTCTTGCATCGTCTTTGCCTGTAGCTCCTCTCCTTTCCAGATGTGAGCCCTATATTTAGAGAATATTTAGAATAACAGAATATTTAGAGAGCTCATTTGTACCACCCCTCAGCAACCCCCTAAAGATGGAGCTGTAGAACACAAGCAGTTTACAGATTTGACAAATTTAACTGCAGGAGCATCACTTCCAAAAAAAGCAAGCTCAGAAATGGAACAAGAGAGGAAAAAAGCTTGGGAATTGTTGCATGAATAGGTGAAATATTAAGAGTACCACTCAGTAAACACTCTGAGCTAGTTGGACATGAGCCAGCTGTAGCCCAGAAGCCATCTAAACAAATTACTTCAGACTGCTGCACTGTAAGTTATGCTGAGAGTCTCCTCTTGCAATGTTAAGTTTTCATGTAAAATAAATTTTCCCCATCTTCTTACTAACCCCTACATTTGATACCATCTGACGATTTTTTTCCTGAGCACAAAGGAACCATGCACCAATGCAATCTCAATGCATATACTCCGATACTTTTATATCTCTACATAGACATACATACGTCTTGATAGATTCAAAAACTGCGTGTGCTTTTTAATAGTCTCATTTTACTGATGACTGACCAGGTATTTTGTAATAATATTAATATATGCAGATCTTACGCTTCCTCTGTCATAACCAGCTGAAAAGCTGTCTGCTTACAGCAGAAATTCTAGTAATGAATCTCTACATGTATCAACATTTGGCACTTAAATTTCATCCTACTTCCATTTCTGCAGCTCTCAAGGTCATCGAATTTTTCCTGACAGGTATTCCCATCTTTCCTTGTACTGACAATAGCTAGCAACTTTAAATCCACAAGTGATATAATTAACTTATTTTTTATTCATGGCTCTTTAACAAAGCCACTATTTTAAACAGCTTGTAGATCCATCTTCAGAACTTCTATTTACTGTTAACAATCTTTTAATGTTTAACACTGCTTTACAATAAAAGTGCGTTCCTTCTTGCACTTACCTACAAAATGAGATCCTGTACCAGCATATAACTTTTTAGTAGCTAAAAGAATACAGTATGTTCTTTAGAAAAGATCAAATTATATTCTTTAAATATCACTATTATGAAAGAACACTGAGTTAAAGGCCCCCCCCAGCCTCTAGCTACAAAAAACATCCATCCGTAGGAACAGGAGACAAAGAATAAAAATATTAGGAAGCAACTGAACTTGTAATTATGATTGCTTTGAGTAACACCCTGTAGGAAACACCTCTACACAGGATACTTTAGTACAACTATTCCCACTCTTTCATCATTTAAATGTAGAATTTAAAAAACAGGATATGCAAAGACAGTAAATTTGCATATCAAATACAGATACAGAAATATGAAAATACATTTTTAAAGCTATCTTTTAGATAAACATCTCAATCTAACTGAAATATTTGATTTCATCAAATCCATGAGAGGTACCATATAACTCATCTTAGACAGGAGAATAACTTCCAAGTATTGTGCTTAAATGAAACTTTACATTCATGGTTGAATTATATTTAATACGTCATCCAAATAAGATTTAACTGGTCCAGTAATTTAACAATGCTTTTCCTCAATAACTCCTGTTGCTACAAGTATAGATGACAATTCTAACAAGTTGCCACAAAATCATAGACCTATTCAGGCTTAGAAGGACATCTGGGCCAACCCTCTGCTGAAAGTAGGAGCAACTTCAAAGTTACATCAGGCTACTAAAGGCCTTCCCAGTCAAGTTCTGAATACTTCCAAGGATGGATATTCACTGTGAATTTTTTCCCCGTTAAATCCAATCAGTATTTCCCTTACTGCAACAGCAGCTGTTGCTTCTTTTGTTGTGCACCTCAGAGGAGCTTGTCTTGTCTTCTATATAAATGTTCATTAGCTAGTTAAAGACAGCATTTCAATCCCTCTCAGCTTTTTCTTCACCAGGGTAAACAAACACAGCTACCTCAGATTCTCCTTCTACATTTTATGCTCCAGCCCCCTAACCATCTCAGTAGTCCTCTGTCACATTCGCTCCAGTTTGTCAGCACCTTTTTTTTTAACTGATCGTGTTGTTTACATTCTGGTTTCAGACTGATTTTGTCTTCATGGCCCACAGCATAATTCGTTGTTACAACTGTCTTCAGGGCATTCTGAGTCCACCTTTTCATCTTCTATCTTCAACCAGCTTCCATCTCTACCCCACAATGTTACAGCTGCAAGACTTTGCATAGTCTTTCCCACTTGATGTTACATATCATACTTACATACTTACACACTTTGTCTCACATCACGCTTCATTCCACCTCCTCCGCACTGTCAATAAGACCAGCTCCCTCTACCATTTGCCCCTTTCACACTAACAGTCAAATGCTTTGTTCTGTCTTCTGTATACAAAGTACACTTCCTAGATTCACCACAAGTCCTTTGCGTTCTCCACCCTGAAATCTCTTGAACAATATGCTCCTTGAAAAGCACAGAACGCTTGCTGATTGTCATACACAATGTACTTGTGTATGACCCTTGGTATACTTGTATACCCTATTTATATAAACTTGTCAATATAACTGTATTTACCTACTTTATGTACCCACAAATTATCCCACCTTTCCTGAGACTGAAAGGTTACTGCAACTTTTGGTTTAGAAGGCAGTCACATAGCTGAGGTAATCAGCTACTCTTTCACCACTTTTGAAAACTGCTTATTTCAGGAATGGAGTTTTAATTTAGTTCAGTACAAGAACTGTGGTCATCAAGATTTCCTCTATCCATATATTGTAAATATTATGGCTCAAGGCTCTTCTTCAGGCTATGGTGCATCAGCTGACCTGAGCATGGTAACTGCATGTGACTTCCTGCAGCTTTGCAACTGATATATAGTAAAAGTACAAATATGCCTCTGTCAATATACAAAAACATTATGCTATCATACTTTGACAATGGAAGTTTAGCCCTAGAAAACATATGCTTTATACATCACGAAGCTTTCAGTTTAATTTACTTTTGCATTAGCGTCATAGTTTTATCAAAATATGTGTTTTGTATTGTAAATCTGGATTAAAGACACAGAAGCAGGAGTCTGGATCACCCCACTGTTATTCATATATTTTTAATTTAGACCATTCACAATATAAATGAATTTAAACAGCTTACTGTATTGTGTACATAAAAACTGGAGCAAGAAGTAGCATGATCAGCTGACAAAAGTTAGTTCCATGACTTTCTCTAAATTAACGCATCAGGAAACAGGAATAATAAATAGAAATTAATATACAAAACAATAAATGCAGGACAACCTGAGAATCAGAGATGCTGAGTGAAAGTACTAGTACTAAAGGTGCTGACATAAAGTGCAGAATAAAGTTCCATGTAACAGCTGAACTGTTTCAGTGGCTTACTGCCACTGAAAGCTACTGCTCTCACAGCACTGTCTCTGATTCATTATTCATTTAAATAAGAAAGGACAATATAGTACACAAATAGGAGGGTAAGAATGAGATGACCTAATCTTATCCCGAAAGGGGGTACTCAAGAAGAAATCTGTATTTTAAATTTCTAATGAAATTAAGAGCTGGATTGAGAAACAGGAGAAAGGCACTAATCATTTCTTTATCTCCCTTTGCCTCCTTCTGTGTATTTTCAACCGCTAAAGCAAAACCAAATATGCCTCCTTTCCTACTACTGTTGCTACCAGCAACTCTTAAAAAATACTATTTTGCAAAAATCTCTCCTCAAATTCAATTATTCTATGTCTTACCGCTTTCCTTTTCTCTCAGTTCTATTAATTAGCCAGGTTTCCTTCCACGCTGGCCCCACTGCTTCACACAAAGACCAAGAGAAACTATTACTACAGAAACACCAAGAAAACTAGGATTAATCCTGCTCCTTTTGCTCCCTCAGGAGAGGAGACCAACACTGTAGTATTAGTAGAAACAGTGGTGAGAAAGTGATGTGATCTTTGAGAGCGCAGATGTGCTGAATACTTCTGTCCAGTCTACCAATACTTCCAAATTCTTAAATATTATACGGTAATAATTTAAACCTGAGATGTGTACCTGACCCCAGATACATATGGGCAAAAAGCTACAAAGAAAAAAAAAAAAACAAACAAACCCAAGAAAGGTCATGGGAACTTGATCACCAATGATGAAAGGCCTCTCATCTCCAATCACTACAGAGACTATCTGGTGATCTAAAGCAGGTAATTTTTTGTTTCACCTACTGCTACCATCTTATCAAGAGTTGGTCTATATGGGGAAATTGGTCACTTCAAACACTCACATCCCAATGTTCGGTCCACTGTCAAACACCCTACTTGGTCCCACACACCTGACAAGAGCCTTCAGCTATTCTAGTACAATCCTAGCATTATCTGTACCTCTGGCAAGATAATTATATAATGATAAGTATCAGAATGTCAAAAATCATGTGCAAGAACAATGTAAAATAAGCTGGATTTATAATAACACCATATATTATACCCACATCAAAATAAAGACATACAATCACTATAACATCCACTATTCAAATAGACAGGTCATTGAAGAATTTCTATCATGCTGTTCTGCAGAATCCAGAAAACTTTACCTTACACTGTTCTGCAGCACAGCAGCATAACAACACTGCTAAGCTCTGGGCATTTTTACTGGTACTGCTGTAGAGAAAAACACCTAAGACTTAATCAGGTTACTACTACTGCAGACTGGGAAGTCAGCAAAATTATTACAACTTCTGTTTTTATACTGCGCAAGGATTACCCATGGTGGTCTCCAGAGAACCAAACAAACTCAAACTCCACCTGATGTTTTAATTGCCAACAAACCTCCAGCAGTTCATTGGAAGGAAGTTTTGGTCTACTGAGTAGACTGACTGAAAACAACTCACAGCTGATGTCTGAAAGATCTGTATATATGTAGACAGTTAACCCATTACGTAACATTGTGTAGACGACACTCATGAATATATAGCATACTTAGAATTTAATCCTCACTGTCCACTGAAAATGGCTCAATTTGTACAGATTCCTATTTCAGATACTAAGGGCAAACTCTTCTCTAACTTGAATTCTATTCAGTGAACAGCCTGACCTCTAACTCCAAATTATGCATACGTGCGTTCAAAGCCAAAACAGCTTCTGGTGAAACTTCAGGAATATTTTGGCAACGCCTCCAACACTGTCAGGTAATCTTCTTGAAAAAGCTTAATGACCCAAGATGATTTATGATTCACAAGTAACAGCACCAGTAAATACTAGAAAATAAGTAGCACTTTTATGAAGAGGCAAGTAAAGCCTGGGCTTGAGTAGCAATATTTCTCAGAAATATTTATGGGTCCTGCAGACTTGTTCACGGGCCTGTCAAGGAGCAGAAAGTTGTCTGAGTTTTAGAAGGTGGTAGGCAAAGATGCATGAACAATGTAAGATGTGATGGACAGGGAGAGGCACTTGTCCATTAAGCTGCAGGTGGTAATTTCCAACATTTAGCAAAAAAGTCTTATGCTTGAATTCTGTGAACAAGGAATAAGGCTTGTACAATGACATCATCCTTATACCTCTCTCCCTCTCTCCCCCCTTTCCATCTTTTTGGAAATTAACATCACAAAATTAAATGTATGATCAAATTTACTGAGAACAAGCACTTTCAAAGTCTGTAACTTCTGATATGGTTTGATTTTGTTGCTTTTCTTCCCTTTAATTACAAAGGGATAATTTTGAACACAACATGTGCAATCTGAAAGTTGTAATGAAAAATATGAAAAAAATTTGGCTATTGGAGGTCAGGCTGTCCGCTGAATTGAGAGGAAAGCTAAAGAAAATAGTTGGCCTCACTTGGATGCAGCTACTATACTTTGTGCTAACGTAGGCATTCATGGTATTTCTGTTGTACTGTTAAGAAGACACGCCATAGGAAAAAGAGAGGTAATTTAAAAAATGGTGACCACCAGTGTACCACCGGTATTTCATCACTCTCATATGATGGGGGAAGCATACTTCAGCCTTCTGTATGCTGCTGAGGTATTAACTGACCTGTAGAAACTCGCTTAGGTCACTGGAAGTTTTGTAATACCTGTGCAAGACAATGGTTTCTGCAATTCCTTGGTCACATGGAGATCTTTGCAGGAGTAAACCTGAAAAGGATTTAAAAAACAAGGATAGTAGAAATCGGAGAAGCAAAAAAATTGGCTTGGGAGAACACTGCTTTAAGAATTGCTTCCAGTATTTTGCTGTTACTGAATGCACTTTGAATTTTTACACTATGACATTTTCAGGTGCAATATATTTCTCTACTATTTTTTCTTTCCTGAACAGTAACAATCATAGGCCATGTCAGTTTTTATACTATTCACAATCAGATACAGCTCCGCTAGCAACAGAGTTCAATTAAGAATAGATCCCACGTTAGGTAATGCCCAACACAAAGGAAAACACCCTTCTTATCCAAAAGCTTTTCATTAAATTTTTATTTTCAGTTAATTCTTAAACTTATAACACTTGTTTGTGGTTTTAATCCCTCTGAAAAGCAATTTCATTGCCTAGGTCAGCTAAGAAAGATTTCCCTCACTTTTACCAGTTTCAGCCTGCATGTTCCAGCACCTGGTGCTTCTGAGAAATTATGAGCAAGCGTTTTAAGTCAGTCTTTGGCTGTAGAAACTGAGAGAATCTTTGAGACCACCTCAGTCAAGTACCACCAACCGTTTGGAGATCAAGGTATAATTTGTCTAAGGTATAACCTTACACAGGAATTCAGTGAGACCTAGTAAGCAAATGGCAAATGCAAAGTTAAATTCAAAATATATGGTTAAGGCAAAGCTTAACCAACAGACTTTAAGAACACATTCTTTAAAAATATCAGTTTGTATGTCATTTCCCAAAAACAGGATATTGCAATTCTAGTAGTTAATGTAAAAAAAATTTGCTATCTAATTGTCAGGATTTCTGCCACAATGTGACGAAGATCTCTCAAGCTATAGGTGGAAGAAGGCATTTCTTAACAATTTAGTATCAGTCATCCAATTCAAGAGTCATAAGGCACAAGCTGTGTAAGCTGTGTATGATACCTGACTAGACAAAGGGTGCAGAAATGCCCTCTGCTGATAAGGTGCTGGAAACTTTAAAAGGTGCAAAGCTTTGAGGTTTTTCCTTTTATAATACCACCACCTTCTACATCATCTTACCATGTTTTACCCACTTGCTCTTCAAGCTAGGAACTTGACAAACTATACACAGGTAACTTGAAGTACAGAGAAGATTAATGTGACTACTGTTAATATTAAGGTCTGGTCTCGTACTCTCTCTCTCAGTGGTTTAATACATTCAGTTGGATAGACAAATCCTTATGAGAAAAAAAAGTCATTTCCAACACACTGAGACATGTCCTCCATAGTTTCAGAAAACAGACTGAAAAGCAACTGACATCATACTGAAATAATCAAATGTTCTGAAAGGTTATTTTTTAGGAATTGTAAGGGACATTTTTTGTTACGAGTCACAGCTTGACTGGCTGCCAGTTGGGGTTTTTTTCTGCCTGGTACTCTGAATTTGAAATTGTTTTTCAAATGATACATTTGTCAGTTCTCTTTGTATTATATATAGACACACACTCAGATAACACAAGCAGGATTAATGCTGTCAAGTCCATCATAAAAATTTCTGGCCAGTAACACTTCCCCAGTTACAGTACCTAAATGAACAACTATTTTAGTTTAGGCAAATTAAACCTGTAGTTACAGGCGTGGCTGGACGAGCAATATCAAAATGAGGTTTAGGAGAAGAAACACTGTAAAACTAGAAAATTAGAGGATTTCAG
Source organism: Aptenodytes forsteri (assembly GCF_000699145.1). Classification (NCBI taxonomy): domain Eukaryota; kingdom Metazoa; phylum Chordata; class Aves; order Sphenisciformes; family Spheniscidae; genus Aptenodytes; species Aptenodytes forsteri. The sequence continues at coordinate 1,725,608 of NW_008795938.1, forward strand.
ATTCCATTAGTGTTTTTCTCAATTAGACTCTTGCATATGACAATCTATTTGGTAACACGATTTAAAACAAACAAACACAAAACCCTGCATTTTCCACTTCAAACACAAAACAAGGGAAGGTGGAAATACATAATCCAGAATGGACTATTCATTCAGTATGTAATGACTGCATGCAACAGCACTATCACAGATTTTTAATCTACTTTTTAGAGACTGTCCTTTTCACAGATGTAAATTAAACTGCAGTGTTAAGGAGGCTCAAAAAGTAAGTAAAACTTGATAGAGAGGTTTTATTCATGAATTTTGAATAAAAGCACCTTTCCTTACTTTCCCAGTTCTAGACAGTCAGAAGATCATGGCCCTGTATATCAACTATTTCTCACTACAACTCAACAGTTCTGAACAAACTAGTTTAATAAACTAGTTTAATTTTAAGAACTTTCAAAATTCCTGCTATACCTATTGTGGAGAAAGTATAACTGTTCAGGTAAACAAACTGACTAAACAAAGTAACTTCAATAATTTAGCATAGGGTGTGCACTGACTAAGCATGGTCACTCCTAGTAAGCTCCCCTACTCTGAAAAGAGATACTAAATTTCACATTATCCACAAAAGCTTGCATTAATGGTCTTTATGCTCCCCAAGTACTATACTGTCAAACTTGTATAACTAAACTGCCGATTTTATAGTACAAGAAATTAGAAAATTCTGCTATAAAGTTATACTTCATTGACTACCATAATTTTTCTAGCTGGCCTTGATATAATCACTGCACATACAGTATTTTTTTAAGCTTAACGAAATTTAGATGTAGCAGTTGAAGATGGGAAGCTGTACAACCATGTGACCGCTGTCCTGTCATATGAACCTGACAAAAAAAGCACAATAGATAGGGTTTTGGATGAGAGGTGACAAACTGAACTATAGACACCTTAACCCTTTGTGTCTTGTGTTTTCTAAATTCACATCTGGTGAACAGAGAATTTTTGTTTGCTAAAGGAATATCAGAAAAATCCACATTAGCACCAAGACAACTGAACCTCCTCCAGAAGTCCTAGCCATCTGCTGTAACCTCTTAGTAAACCTGCCTATTTAGCAAAATTTAAAATAATCCATGAGATCAAAGCTGTCTAAGGCTCTCTGAAGTGGACTGTGATAAGATCTAGAAATTTACAGGAAAAGCAAGAAGCACATGCAAGATCTGGAAGAGATCTTACAGCTACTATCTTATACATGTACAAGAAGAGAAATTATTTGATAGCCACAAGTTTAAGAACATTATTCAGATTACATTACAGCATGTAAGACCTCTACAAATATACTACAGGGGAGAGACAATGGTGAAAAATCCCACTTCCCTCACCATTAATGGCTAGAGAGAAAGGATTTATGCAGATCCTCTCTCCCAGACAGCTGTCCATTAAACTCAATGAGAATTTTTTAAATTAGAATGTTTCACTGAAAACTGTCATTTGTCAAAGTGGACATAGCTTAGAAAATGCTTCCATTTAAACAGACTTTATTTTAAAATAACAGAACTAAGGTGTTTCAGCTTTATACCATTACAATATTTCTAAAATAAAACACTTCAGTTACATTCTAACTGCAGGTCTAGTACACTTTGATTTGATTTTTTCCCACAAATATCACTATGTTGTTTTCAAATGTCAATCTAAGTATTTTTACTGACATAACTTTTCCAGAAATTTGATCAGAGATGCCATACATTGTTTTTATTTTGCTTTGGAGTAGAGTGTCATTGAAAACTGTACAACATACCGTACAGAGAGAAAGTTCACACAAGTTCACATTATTGCTAAAACTAAATACAAGTAAGCAAACAAGACAACATATTTATATATGCTAATCCATATTTCCCTAAAAGCCAAGCAAATAAGTGTATTGAAAAAAAAAAAAAAAAAACATGCAGAGTTATCTGTTCTATTAGACTGAAATTCGTAAGTTGTTAACAACTTCCAATCAGCCAAAACACTTCTCAGGATCTATTTTAGTAACATACTTTGAAAGTCAGTATTCCTAAATCATTTATAAATACTTTTAATCAAGAACTGAAATACGGTAAAACAAATGATGAAATTATTGCAAATCAACAACATGCCCCCTCAGAAAACCCTCAGAAATCAAGTTTTCTCCCACAAACCTACCCAAGTCACCCAAGCCAAAATACATCTGTTCATATTTTGCAAGGTGAGAAAGGGACTAAAGCCTTTCCATCTTCACATCACACAGTTGCAAAGCTCTCATTTGCTAATCTGTTATAATGTACAAACCAGAGAAAGATAGCCTCATTCATACTCCAACCAACCAACGTCCTCTGTCAATGCTCCGAAGTAAAACAGGACAAGAAAGATTTTTATTTCCCCCCCACCCTCAGAGTAGTCTTTCATTATGTGGCTTCTTCACTGGCTTACAAGAGTTAGTGATTAAACAGCCAATTTCAAAATTGGGGAAGGGAGGGAAGGGGGAGAGATGAGCAAGCCTTTACTAATGAAAAAGGATTACACTTTTAAGAAAAATAGGATATTTAAACTAACATCAAAGAAATGCAGAAATCTAAGCCTCAGTATAAGAGCGGCTTGTTTTGGTTTAGTTAAGCCTGTTTCCAACTTCAGTTACTGATTTATTCACGTGGCCTTTCCAGAAAGTATATTCTAATTATGTCACATATACAAGCTCTCACTTACAAAAGCAAGGAGATAATGAGGTTGACAAATAAAAAACATGGCAAAAAAAGTACACAGTAAAAGAAAAAAGTGCTCTTAAAATTACTTCTTCAAAGAAGTAACTGGTAAAATCTCAGAGAGGATAAATGCACTGCTACTAGTCCTCTATTCATTAATATATGACAAACATTTTTTCATTATTTATATGAGAAAGTTACTCCTTCCAATATGAGAAAGTTGGTCATCAATTAATGACTGAAACAGCAAAAATTGCATTTTCCCATTTGTGAACTTTATTTCCACGAGTTGCAGATATCATTTTATTGATTAAATAAAAATCCACGTGCATCCTATGAATACATCTCTAAATTCTAAACTGATATGCTAAAATAAAAGAGAAGCATGTCTTAGGCCAGGGACACAGTTCCAAGTTACTGACTGAACTGCCAAGTTGACTATGTTATGGGCAGATGGAGAAGGCCCAAGAACTGCTCCATGAAGGTTAGATTAGTCCTCACAGGATCATGCCAAGACAATCCACACTGAATCCTTCCATCCCTGCCTGTATCCAACCCACAGATGTCCTGCTTATCTTCTACGTACTATTCTCCAGGCACTTCATTCCAAATGACGACCATCATCTTTTCTTAAGGATCTAAAACTCACCACTGTGGAAAAGAGGGCTAATTATAGCCCTCAGTTTCTCTGAGACTTTAATACGAAGCTTTCTACTACAGAATTCAGACAGCACTGTTGTCCTGGCTGTTGCTAAGGCAAAGGTGAACTGTGGTCCATATGCTCCAGGTACATGAACAACCACAACTGACCAGGCAGATAAATCAAATTAATAAACAAACTGAAGACTAGATTACTCAGTCATGCTTAATTTTTTAATAGAATTTATACTTTATTTTCATAACTTGTTGAACTGCAACGATTTGCAATGAAGTATTCCTTTTTTCTAGCAAGGGGATGGATTTTAAAAGTTGTATCTGAAGTGTCACAAAGAGTTTTACCTATGTTGAAAAAACATAAAAACCCCAATGAAATTGGATTATTATCACTATTATCCTTTCATTACTTAAAAACTAAACATTTCAAAATATCCTACAATAAGTGTGCTATGTATTTCAGGTCACCCTCTTATCAGAAAAATACAGTTATAGCTGTTTGCCTACCATAATTCACTGATGAATGAAAATGAGTATGTACAACATAAGATGTAAACCACAGCACTGCTATAAATATAAGTGTTTGCAGGGCAGTAGCTACCTTTGAGGGAACACTAAAGCTGATCTTTGCAGTCTTCCCTGAGATACAGGTGACAACACCCACCTCAATCTTTCTAGTGTGAAACATTAACATTATTTCACAAGTCACAGGCTCATTTTGGAGAAGATTCTCAGTTCTCTGCAGCTTTGCTATTGTAGAAGGAATAGACTCAATTTGCTTTTTTTCCAAACCGGAAATTACTTTAGCACAAAGGAGACCCAGAGGCTACACATCTTTATGGGAATGTTCTGGCAATACAGCAGCATTAAAAATGAAGCATGATACCCTTCTAGTTTCATTCACATGCCATTTGAACAGAAACCAGAAGCAGCTGAAATGGATCAAGCTTCAACTACCTTAAACTTGCATCAAGACTGACATGTACACTAAAGTAGCAATAAGGAGTAGCTGGTTCTCAGTCTTTCCTTTTTACACCGGATGCCGACACGCTATACAGGTAGGGACACTGTCCTTTGCTAGCTATTTATCCAGGCTGCCAAACTACTGGGTGTCTGTCCTGTTTACCAGTAGTGTAATTGCTATCTTACTACCAACCTCTGTGATAAAATATACAATTGAGAGGAGAGCATCTAAGTAGCAGCAACAAGGAAAAGATCTGTTCCTGTGGCAACAGGCTGTTTACCTCTGCAAAAAAATATCTTAAACTCTTCACATTAAACTCACAGGACATGATCCAGGGACACATCTCAATTCATAATCCTTTTTTCTCTTTAACAGTTGCCATGGGAGACCATAAATTAGAGCCTGTAGAACCACAAGTGGCCTTCCCAGGCCACATGTTTGACATTATTGTCTGCATGCTTTGGCACACATGATAATATTTATGTCTGAGACACAAATTTATACTGACAGTAGTATTCTGTATAGTACTAAACTGCTATGTCACATAATCCAATATTCATTTACATTTGTGTTTTCCAGGTTCATATTACAAGGAACTTGAGCTCCCCCCACTGCTAATTATTCCTACTGTTTACTTACAGCAAACATCCTCTTCTAGATCTTTTAAGACACTGGCTGTCAAGTAGGTATTTCTTATTTCTGAAAGATTTTAAGGCAAATTTTCAAAAATGACTCTGTGCCTTTCAGTGGACAAGTATCTGAGCTATCACCCAATCATATATATAAACCTTTTACACAGGTGATTACAAAAAAAATCTTTCAAGTTAACTGAAGCTAATTAACATCTACATTAACAGACCACTGGTGAGTATGTTAGTAAGCTACATTGAGTGTTGAATTTATTAAACTATGTTCGGAGTTCAGATAGTTATTGCAAAGAAATCACAAGTGGGAGCCTACCACTACATCTTAGCAATTAGCACTCCAGGCCACAACCCACCCCCACCTCATCCCCCCAAAATACAAACATCTTTAACTTACAAAGATTCATAAAATGCTTAACAATTATTGTGACAAAACCCAAATTAACCACAGAACAAGACTAAGTAACTATGACAGAATCATTAAAGCTACCATTGGTCTTAATGGGGTAAATCTAATCTACAAAATTATTATATATTATTTAAAGAACAACAAAAAAGCTTCTTAAGTAGTCTCATGTGCACCAAGACTATTTATTACTATAATAATTGAGTTCAGTGAATAAATATATCACTGTATTTGAATACCCTAACATTTAGGGACTAAGCTATTTAAAGTCCAACTGAAATTCTAACTTATTTCAGGAAGCAAGTATGTTGATATCCATCAGTTTCAAGTAATTATACCTGTGTAAACCCACTGAAGGCAATCCATTCGCAGAAGTATAACTTTAAAGCATTATTTGACACACAACCCCATTAATGAACCTGTATGTAACTTGATTTACAGATTATTTATTCATCATAATCATGCACATGAAACTAAACTGAATTCTATCAAGGTGAATGTCATTTTACTAATAAAATCTCAAAGTTTTGTACAGCAAATTTAATGTCTTTGGTAACTGATGCTATTTCTATAGGGTCACCTTTAAAACTAAAGTACGTCTATCTTTTAATTTTTGTTTGGTTTTCATTACAAAATAGCATAAGCGTGTAAGCTTCATCATCATAAAACTGATGAGGTTTTTCTGTTCTTGTTTAAAATAGTTATCTGCTTACATCTATAACGAGTTTTATGATATCTTCTAACAGGATTTCAAAATTAGTGTATTTTACAATGAGATTTCACCTATTTTTCCTGTCTTTCCCAAAACACTTGTTCAAATTTACACCTGTTTCAGTAACTAGTTGCAGGTAGGAGACCTTCAACAGCTTTGTTTCAGACAAATACTGTTCTCTCCCAAAATTCACGTAGGGTTACACGGAGTATCAGCCACATTTGGGCAGGTTGATTAGCCCAGACTCTCAAGTTACGGTGCGTCAACTGACTTTCAATAATTGTGCATATACACTTAGCCCATGAAAATGCAAACTAATTCAACCTTCCTTAGCCAGCAATGAAACAGGGTTAAATTAAATCAAGTTATGTGCAATTTCCACAGGCTACATATACACAATTGAACATTCATTGTAGCTGAGCATGCAGTAACTTCAAATTATCAGGACTTAACCAGTTATGTTGAATCCTCAGAAGTCCATCTACAGAGCTTTTTGTAAGACTTCATTGACTAGTTATTTATCAAGATGTGATTAAGAATTCGCTTAATCCCATGCCATCGTATGTCTACTCTGAGCCTAGAAAAAGGATTTGTCAGGAATAAACACAAACATTTACAGAAAAAGAGAGAATTCCTATTCTGAAGTCTACTAATTCAATATAATCATTTAGCATGGCACTAAATTAAATCAGCAGCTTTCATTATTCTTTCTCCAGGTTGCAGGCTAAGACTACAGTGTGATGTGAAAACTGAGAATGTTTACCTTCCAGTATTATGATGGCTTATTTATGTAGTAATATTTAGAGAAAACTAGACAGAACAGTTTTTAAACCATACCATTTTTTAATTGCAATTCCTCAAATATTTTAATGATATTTTCCATGGTAAAAATAAATGATCTATTTCTGTAAATAACATGACCAAACTTTACATCATGCTAGATAGAACCAGAGGGAATTACTCCAGTGAGTAAATATACAGAGCCGTAACTCTAAATAATCTTTTATAATAGTGACACTAGAGTGCACAGTATGTTCCTACAACCCTCCAAGCCATTAGTCACCTAAATTATCACGAGGAAAGTTCACCTACAGCTTTGCTTCAGTGTATATCAGAACTGCCACTATTTTTGCAGAACTAAGCAGCTCAACACCTGTTTTACACCTAAGCCTGGGCAAGATCTTCGGAGTAGGAAAGTCCAGTCATACACATGCTTTGAACATGCCTAACACACAAAACTGATTACTTTGCACTGCGTACTAGCCACTGCCTCCAACCCTTCACTCAAAATCTTGGTGGGACAGAGGAAGGGCACTTGCTCAGGATATCAGACACACAGATTCTAAAATCCTCCTCACTAGCACAAGGTTCAAACATGCATTTGTCACTATCCATTAGAATCTTCAACTGGCTCTAAGATTTTATGGGTAGTGAGCATTCCCTTCTCCTTTTGTCGAAGGAGTACTACATCACAGTGCAAAGAAAATTAATTAGAACAGGGAAAAAGCCTGCAAGAGAGATTATGATTATCAAATAAATTGATTTAAACTCTCTTTCAGGAGGTAAAAATCTCTCCAATGTTTTCTATTGACTAACCAATATGGATCCCTTACTCAGCACCACAGCTGTGAGTTCCATTTTGCACGCTCACACATCACAAACTTTTGATTGACACTCAAGGGCTGACCTGTTCAACAGCAGTATTACAACAATGAAGTCCCTTTTTGATCTCACTCCAATTCCTTTTTATGATGTAGAAATCAAGATAAAAAATTCTGGTTTACAAGGCAATGCTTAAATAGATATTATATTAAATGCATTTCCATATGTTAAAATCTGTATCATCAAAAATGTTGAAGATCCAACTTAAAAAACCCCCTCTAAAACAGAACACTCAACATGGAAAAGTGGACATCAACAAATACTCAAACATTACTTTTTCTGTGTATCAACTCAAAGCTTTCTAGACTTCTACCAGGAAATCCCACACCCAGGATCCCACAGGCTGAAAGATCACATCTACAAAGTCAATCAAAAGTTAAGAAATGCCCCTTGCGCTCAAGAATTCTGACACAGTCCTTGGATTATATAATTGTGTAACATTCCTCTCCCACCCCCAGGCCAATCTTCATTAAGCTTACAGGAGAGATCTGCACTAGAAATGAATCAGAGGCTATTCATAAGGCTGTAAGGTCTGTTGTATACATGATGCTCCAACTTCAAGTAAAAATGAAAGATAAGTATGAAGGGAAAGAGGCTGCAGATCAGACAGCAGGAAACAGAAAAATGCCACTCTTGGGAATCTCTTTCTGTTTCTGTTACTAATGGTAAATATTTCTGTGTTCCTTTTTTCCTGCATGCTCCAAAGCCTAATTTGAAGAAGCACCGATTAGTCATATTTGTAACCAAAATTAACAAAATCTGTTCTAATATTATCACACACATTATGATGAAAAAAAATTCAAGTTAATTTAAAAGTCAGGTCCTACAGTTGCTCCAGTTAGACTTCCGAAGTTATAAAGACCAACTTTTGCATCTCAGTTCCCAACTTGCATGATCACATACTCTCCTCACAAACATTTAAAAAGTAAGTATTTGTGCAGCATTTCAATATTACAATCCATGACACAGAAAAGCCTGTAAGGAAATTAAGAGTTCTATCTCTGGAGCAGGGCTTAATGATGTGAAGTGATTAAGGCAAAGGACTACACATTGAACACGAAAGAAAAATCAAAATACTTAGTCATAAAGGACAGGATTGGAAGCAAACTCAAGAGTCTATCCCTTTCCCCAAGGCAGAATCAACAATATCTAAGGACAATCCTAGGAGACATTAATATAACCTGTTGTGTTTTTATAAAAAAAAAAACAACAAAACAACCTCCATTAAGGAGGCTACATTCATTCCATGCAGCCAGTGAAATAGGCATCCTGTTGTAAGAAAAAAAAGTGATGACAGACTGAAAGACTACCACAATGCCTTCACAAAGACGTCAAATGCAGACTACACAGGTAATCTGAACTACAGAATTCCCTATCATTTGCTCTTACAAGAAGTACTCCACATTTCTAAGTTGTTTTTTTTTTTTTACAATGTGATTTCCTCAGTTTAAAAAAACAAAAAAAGACAATTTAAACAATGAATTCCTGTGTGTGAAATAATGCTTCTTTGCCCAGTCAATCCTTGTTTGGTACTTCTGGCTTCTCAGGCAATTTGTTCTTCTTCCCCCCTCTGGCCTCTCTCAGTATGTACTTCCTACCCATTCCCATCCCTGAACTGCTTCCCTTGACTGTACACCCAATTCCAAAGTACCCTTCTGCCTTGGCTTCTTGCCATTTCACAGCTCGTCCTGTATCTTCACTAAGGACACCTGTATCTGTCCCACCAGGTTCTTTATCCAGTCCTCACAGTTCAGTCATTACTTCCTTACGAACTCCAAGCTCCTACCAGTCCTCCCAATTCCCGCCCTTCAAACTCCCATTCCCTCCCCATCCTGTGTAAGTCTGGTTCCAGTCCACCAGTCTTCTCCTCCATGTGTTCACCCTTCCAGCCACCTGCAACCTCAGTTCTTGTCTTTTCCACATTCAGACGCATCAGCACTATGGATAAGCAGGGAATGGACACCAGAAATTAAGAGTCTGTACCACATCTCACTGCTTAGAACTGCACTTATTAGGCAAGTCCTCTTGTGCATACAAAATCTTTCAACATTAATGCCTACAATCAGAGAAGGCAGATAATTTTTCAGACATTAATAACTTGCCCCATTTTTTGACAGGTTTTCAAATGGCAACAAAATACACAACCCTAATGCAAAAAGTCACCTCACTCTCAAATTTGAAATTCTTTTCCCAAAGAATGGGAGTGTTCCAATTACTTGAAGAAAAGGTCAGAAATAATTTTTAAACTTTTTTTTCTCTAGCATGACACTTAGGAGCCAGTGAACTATTTTGGCTTTAAGTTTTATTAAAAGAATCAGTCATTAAAGGACAGTGACCCAGCATGGAAGATTTCGGCCCAAATGACTGAAGTTTAGCAAAGTCAGAAGTAAAAATCAGTGCCTTCAAATAGTGTCAGGAAGCTGAGAGGAGTCACTACCAGTCCTATCTACATAAAACAAGCAGGGAGCAACATCCATTCTTAAAGTCGACTCTGTAAAGCAATGTTTCAATTCCTTGTAACTGCCAAATTTTAATCAGATACACTGAAGTGTACACTGCAGAAACAAAAAAACCATGAAGTTAAACTGATTTTAGGTCTCCACAAAGTGCTCCCCATGAGTTCTCACCACAGTCTTATTAGAGCCTTATCGAAATTTTCCCAGCTTTTAGACTACAAAAAGCAGCTTCCAGATTATTTTTTCTGCAGGCACTAAGGTAGCTTATGACGAGGGCTCTCTAAATTTTTCACCCCATCCTTAATATCCAGCAAGCATATCTGAAGAAAAAGAGAAAGCAATGTAACTGAATGGAAAATAACATGCAAGAAAAGGGGACTGTGTCTCTCTTAAAACCTAAGACTTGAAAACAAAATTTCAGAGACATAGTATTTGTAACCTCATCCTTTTGGAGTAGCTGGTGAACACAGAGGAGAGATTGTTAGCTCAAACATGAGAGATACGGGTTGCACTATCACAGACACGTTTACATTCAAGAAGCTTGATCAATTACATTATATTTAAAAAAAAGAAAAAAGGTTAGTACTATAAAATCAAGCATTGAAGTATTGCGAAATGTCAGAATTATGGTTGCTTACACCTTCAATTCAGTCCCTTGTGCATGATGATAGTCATTCATTAAATGATCATATACTGGTTTTTGTTATTCACAGGATCTCTGCCTCATATATGGCACATGACATATGTCACAAAACAAATCAGAGTTACAGAGTAAAAGGAGATGCCTTCTGTGGGAAATTACAGTTTTTTACTAGGGAATTTGAGTAAAACATAGTTAATAAATCCAATTGATTAAAAACAGTTTCCCATCCAAGAGATATTTTGCTGGAAAATGCCATTTATAAAAAGCAACTCTTCTTTAAAAAAAAACCAAACCACACTTATTTTCACAGAAAACTTCCATCACAAGTAAAGATAGAAAGAAAAAAAGGAAACAAGAAAAGACTGAGCACTACTTATTCTACCTGTTCCGTAATATACTCACAGCCTCTGGGACATAAAAAACCATATGGGGAGAAAAAAGTTCAAGAACTTCTCTGCCCAATACAGATTAGGCATTTGGACCTGGACTTCCTAGATCCCAAAAGCAGTGTTCTGGCTAGGAATGCACTTACTACACCTCAGAACGGTCTTGCTTTCCTAACAGAGCCATATAGCAGCTGGACAACAGACTGACATCGCAATGAAATGGTCTGACCACTAGGCTGCAGAGGTTTCCGTTCAACCAGTTTACATCAACTGCAACAATTATCAGTTTAAGAGGCAGAGTTTTATCCCTTACAGCCAATAACCAATGCTTAGGATACCCTCCAGGGTTGCTAGTTCCTGCTGGAAGTTAACACAGTAACATTTTGAATCTCTGACTCCAATATTGCAGGCAAGCCATTTAATTACTTGCGGGATTTGGGTTATTATCTAGTTGTTGTCTCTGTTCTTCCTGATAAACCTTAAGAGATTTTGGTTTCTTCACAATATGGAGGGTGATTCTTCTGAATTTTTCAGGACAGGAAATCTATTCTTTTCCAGATGTTGGCATGATCAAGGCAGCTGAAACTTAATAGATGTTTAAGGCCATCAGTGAAAACCCATTCTATATTTCTTAGGGATCCAGCATGAGAAGCAGTGAGCCTGATATGTTGAAATGCAGTGCACTCTCAACCACAAATAAATTCAAAGAAAACAGTGTTATGAACTTACCAAGTGCTGTAAAGCAACTCTAAAAATCTGAAGAATAAAGCATGTCAAATTACACAAGATTTATAAGCACTTTTAAAACTCACTATTTTGACTCAGTTTCAGTCTTCCACCTGTAAAATGGAAATAATATTTTACAGATGTGCAAAAAAAAAAAGTTCTCTAACGTTTGTGAAGTGCAGATATTTATTTTGAGGTAATTCCTACAAATTAACAGATGAAAACACTTCAGCATTCATTAAAGATTTGGATGTATACAGCAGGTAATAAGGCAGCAGACTGCACACTGAATGACAAAGGAAAACAAATACATAAGTTAGGTTATAACAGTATACCAGTCAGCTGGCATTTCCCATGCACTGTACGAGGCATTGAATTGGGGCTGCGAGGATAAGGGGGAATACAACAATGTAGTTAAAGGCCCAGCGTCTGGAGAAGGGGGCTGGATTATGTTTGTTTTCCTGTAATCTTAGTCTGCCGTTTCCTTATCTGAGTACATTACTTTGCAGCCTAGCGTTTTTTGACACTGTTCCTCTGAAACGCATTACATGTCTACACATACACACTCCTACAAAAAACAAAGTGCTTCAAATCAAACCACAGCAATAATCTGAAAAATTAAAATATCTACCCATATAAAGAATTTTGAGATCTCTGATTGGAAAACCACTTAAAACTAATGGATAGAAATACTAAAGGCCATAAAAATGAACTTTTCTAGCATTTTTTCTGACTTTAACATGAAAAATTGTCTTCAATGTTCATGTTTGGTTTGTTGTTTTTTTTTTTTTTAAGTTATTTGTGTAAACCAAGTAGTCACCTTGAAGTACAGTATCAACAACCACGTTCAATTTGACTGGAATTCCTTTTAGTTTCTACATACAGTTGGGCCAAAATCCTTTCTCCCCTCCATTTTCCTAGTGAGATTTTCCATAGTGAACATTAGGGACAGGAAGTGAGACACAAATCATAGGTCCTGCACAATATCCTCACTCCTGGAGTGCAGCAGATGTCAACATAAAGCACTTCTCTCACCCGTACTTTGGGGGTCAGGATCAGCTACTAAGAAGTATGCTTGTAACAGTAAGAAAATAAACACACAAATACAGATGAATTATATTAAAGGTTTTTAGAATACAACCCTTTAACAGTTGTCGTTTCAAAAGGACTTCCTTTTTTGATTATTAAAAAGGATCATTATTGTACATTATTGTAACAATAATACACAGGTATCACCAATTTCAAGCATTTCCTTGTAGGTATCTCTGTGCAACTGAGTGTTCATTACTACTGATGATTCAAAATCAGAAGCTAACTTAACCTGTACTACTTCTAATAAAGGCATACAAAAAGCAAGATTGAAAATAAGCAGTAACATACTGAAATGGCCATTTTTTTCAAATGTTAAATATTTCTAGTGATGTATTTTGTGACACTAAATAGCTACGCTAACACTGGATGACCCACCTCATACCTACCAGACACCAAATTCTAAAGCTATCACTACTCATATTTTTCCAATTAAGTATGCCCATAATTGTTTTCAAAGCGTCCACACATTCATGAATATTATACATCCCTCTAGAATAATTTGTAGAAAGCATAAATTTCTGAATTTGAAGACTTAATTTCTTTCCTAGGTCTAGATATTCAGAATAGAAGTGTATTTTTTTCTTTCTAGTTGCAGCAATTATCCACTAACTTTAAATTTCTTGTGCAACATTTATGAAATGTTAATATAAATTCAGTATCTTGACTATAACACTTTGTAATATAATATACACATAAAAGTATCACACTTGCTGCTGAACACACAGAAATTTGCAATAGGAAACTTGTTATACCAATCCCTGGCTGAAATCAATTCACACTTTGACTATTTTTCATCTAGTATCCTTCAAAATGTAGTTTATATATATTGTAGAAGAATATATATACATGAAACATTTAAGATTAAGGCTGCATTACCTTAATGATCATACAAACACAACAAAAAAAATGTGGTTCTATCCCAAGGAAATGACTATCATATGAACATTAATGTATATGGAGCCTCAAACATGCAATAAGGTTGCACAGGGGTACCTGTGCTCTTATGTAGAATAGGGATCTGCAAAGGGTTTTAGTGATATAATTTTGCTTCTCTGATCCTGTTCTGTTTCTCCTAAATCAAAATTTAAACACTTCAAATGTAAAAAATAAATTATTTTATTGTATGCCTGTTCTATGTCTTTATTTTTAAAAAGTATAAAAACAGCTTTAAAAGACAGCAAAGGGCTTCAGGGAAAGATTTTTTTGTTGGACTAACTTCAGGTAAAATATTTAAGAACTTGAAAGGAAAAAAAAGAAATAAAACCTGTACACAGGAAACAAATTCAAAATGTACAAGGCAGAAAGCATTTTCCTCTTTCAGTTAAAATAACATTGTAAGAAAAATTAATTTTGTATTTCTATAACATGAATAAAATAACTACATCCTCTTTAAGCACCTAGCTGTTGTGATGAACAGTGGACCAGTATAAACTCCTAACATTAGGGAAAAAGTAGTATCAAAGTGACATAGTCCTGCTTCACACACACACTCAAATGTGCTAAAAAATACAATCTAAACCAAAAATAAGTCATCTTATAAACATTTCCACATTAAATATTTCTGTATTGTAAATACATTTTTCTGAGATAAAAAAAATTTACAACTACATAAACTGTGATAAAGCAACTAATTCAGGATTAATCACATATGGCTCAGAAGAACAAAACCAAGAAACTCATTACAAATCACAAATAGACAGCATCTTAAATTTCGCCCTATAAATATGCCTATTTTTCATACCAGAAAAGTGCATGCTTTCTGATTAAAAAAAAAAAGGCACCGTAAACACAACCCTGGCAAGATAAACTTGACAGGAACTACATAACTACAGTAGCTCATTTCCTGCTCATATCTGGTATATTTAAAACAGACCTCCTTAAATGAAAAATAAGTCAGAGAAGTTCACTGCTGCTAGCTTAACAAACCCATTTTTGTTAAAACCAGAGCTGTTTGAAACAGACGACGAAAGAAACACTAGAGCTAATGTCGCTTCCTGATGATGAAAACTACCCAAGAACTACAACTACTTCTGCACAGTCCTTTCTTTCCTGTAAAGCAGAGTTACACTCGGCCTCTACGCATGCTACGAACCAAAAGAAAACAGCAATTCTGCTGCTACGCTCTGAGATAGGGACAGTTAGAGACAACTAGTGGCTCCCTCTGCAATTCACAAAGTTTAAAAATAAAAAGCTGCTTTTTCGAAGTGTAAATGGTTCCTCTCCACGCACGTAGGCCTGAGGCCCTGTTGCAAACAGTGTCTAACAGGACCAGGCAGCACAAAGACAGGAATGGGAGATTAGTGGGAGGGAGGGAGGCCGGGATTGGGGCTCAGCAGGATCTTCAGGCTTTTTAAAATTCAAACTGCTCCCTGACCAATACAAATCACGGACACGCTACTGACTACTACACGGATTTACAGCATTAAAAACACGCCTTCTACGTGACAGCTATATTAACTTCACCCTTTCAAACATGTATCAGGGCACTCGGAGGCACGATAGCACAGTTTTATTATAAGACTCTAAACACAATACACCAGAAAGTTACTCTATTAGATACATTAACCACTTATTATTACAACAGATCTGCCTGAACAACTAAAAAACCTGCTGAAAAATAGACAAATTATGTAATGTTGATACTTGTTTGCCATTTACAAATTTCCTTTCTATATGAAAGATGAAACTTTGTATCTTAAAATTCTCTCAATTATGTAATTTCTGTAGCAGTATTTTTATTAGTTCACCGAGTGTCTGTTTTAAATCTACCTCAATTTTTAGTAACACTCTCAACTCTACTACACATAAATCCGAGATTTACTTTACTGTAAATTAGCCACCATTTATTTATAAAGACCTGACACTTAATCAACAGTCATTTACAAAACACATTTGACCTGTTAAAATGACACCTAATTACATATTCAAACATCATGGACAAAAACAGCCAATAACAACCTCAGGATCTCAAAGTGATATGGCCTGACAAGAAAGGATGACACTTTTTAAGCATTCCTCACTTTTCACTTAATCAAATTTACGTTTGATTCTCAAGTACTTTGGGTAAAATCTCATCTTAACCTTGGTCTCTTAAATGTCATACACGCAGCACTTTACACACGATCCCTCTCCCATTTTCTGTTTGTTAGAAGCATAAAATAGTATTCTTCTGAATTTAGCACATATTCCTGTAATGTATACAGAACATAGACACTGAGATTGTGTGGAGTACCTGATACAATATGCTTGCCTATCTGTATTTCCTAGGTCTGCAGGTGTCTGTGTCGTGTCAATCATCCCACAAGTGCTAGTTTTATGCTATAAATATACTAAGTGATTAACACACTAATCAATCGCTATATTATTTAGAGATTAAACCTCTGCACGTTATAAATCCATGTGCATTCGAACTTTTGAATGTTCAGAACGCAGTTGGTTAGAAGGAGAAGGCAACAGCGAAGAGAGGTGGTATTTTTGTTCCTGGGTATTTACATTGTCTCTCTTCCCCTATTCCTCCTCTTACTCCTTCCCCACTTCAGAGGGCTGTCTGCGCTGGGACCTTCCTTCCTTGCCCTGGTGAAGTTGTAAATATGGCAAAGGATCAGTGCACATTTGCGGCTAATTGTATTGTTTCCTCCTCCTCCTACTCCTCTCCGGGTTGAGGCCTGTCACTGAGAAGCCGCTTCGCCTTTCTAATCCCCGAGCTGGAGTAAAGGCGCTGGCCGGCGGGCCTGCGCTCTCCACCGGGCCTGGGCCTCCCGGCAGCCCGGGAGGAACCAATCTCCTCCGCCAGACCCGAGCGAGCAGGAAAGGGGGCTGCGAAATAAACACCTCCGGTTGCCACTTATTCCCCTCTACCCCGGATAACAGCTAATCCCCTCTGCTCCCGGCAGTGCTGGGCCGCCTGGGCTGGGAGGCCCGGCCCGCTGCTGGAGAGGGCAGGGAGGGGAAGGGGAGACAAGGAGGGGGGATTACCTGAGCAAATCGGCGTCTGAATCCAACGAGAATCCGAGAGAGGGGGAGAGAAATCCGCCCCCCTCCCTCCTCAGAGGAGCTGCC
>NW_008795938.1:1743405-1768593 GCF_000699145.1 Aptenodytes forsteri
CTGAGTCTCCGCTGCGTGGCTCTCTCCCCTTCCCCACCCCTTCGCCTGCCGCCTGAGTTTCTCTTTCTGTTTTTTCCCCTTCTGGTGTGCGGAACGAGACCGGGAGTTTACGCTTAGGCCTGCGCTGAGAGGAAGGCAGCCAGCGATTTGCGAAGAAGTGACCGTTGAAAAAACCACACGTTTTGGGTTTTATTTTTGTCTTCCCTAAGGATGGTGGGGAGGATTGCAGAATGCCGCCTCGCAGGAGGCAGACCTAAAAAGGCGCCTTAAAATGAACCCACAAAGGCGGCAGTCCCCCCCGCCCCAGCGGGTGAGATGTGTCCGACCTGGGGGACGCTTGCTGGAGCTACTGTTACCGCTAATGTCCGTCTCTGTGGGTGCAAAGAGGCCGCGTCGCAGGAACCGAAACACCCGATGCAGAAAGCGCTGCCAGGGCGAGGGATTTCCAGGTGGACATACCGAGCTGGAGTGACTTTTAAAAACAACCCTTTTGGACGAGCACGGGGGAAAATGCTGATGGTCAGGTGAAGGGTCCTTCGCTGGAGGCTGATGCTCCCCACCGCCACCAGATTTACTGGAAATATTTTAATTGTGGGTTGTGAAGGAGTGTTTGGAGAAAGAGAATGTCCTAATCTGAAAGATTTTCTGGTGTTCCTCTGTACAGGTAAAACTGTGAATAATCATAGCACAGGATAATAGTGAAGAAGCATTTCTATCCAATGAATTAACGATGTCTTTTTGTACTCACATCATTTTGCTCCTCGGTACTTGGACAAAAATCCCTTGATTTCTAGAGGAAGCCTTGCTTGTCTGAGGACTTCGGGCTTCAGCCATACAGTTGGACACAGCTGTAAATAGCCTGTGACATACAAACACACCCTTTCAGCTCTGGACGGATATTATTTGCACAAAGGGATAGTATCTTACACCAATGCGCTTGAATCTTTCCAAGTCTCAGGGTTTCCTGAATGATGCTGTGTCTTTAATACAGATTTAAAATGCCTCTCTCAAGCTTAAACAACTATTAAATCCGTAATGTTGGATGAATCAAAATCGTTTTACAACTGCATGTGTTTTTGTTTGAAAGTACAGAAATGAAGATGGCACTGGAGAATACGGTAATTCAGTACTGGAAATACTAATATCTAATGGGTACATGCTCACGTAAGTTTAATGGAGACAGAGTAAACCGGGCTCTGAAAAAAATGTATTGCATACCTTTGTTCCAAGTTAATATAAAAGGTCCCAATCCTGTAATTCTTTATGCATTTACAACTTCGAGTTAGCCATTTGAAATAAAGGCAAATAATTGGTGTAGTAAATGAAGTGTGTTCATAAGTCTTGGCGCTTAATTTAATACAGTGCAACTCTGTAACTCAAGGGGGAAAATACTTCCCTTCGTAATAAACTAAAGTTTAATGGACTGCCTATTTGGAGTTCACATACCCATATGTATGTGGACATAGACACCTATGAATTCACAGGAAAATGTGATTCTAAAAGGACAAAGTTGGCCCAGGAATACTACTTCAGTCTACTTCTAACTGATTGTTACCAATTCATGTTGATGGAGTCTTTCTGTGATTTTAATTTATTTATATAACGATTTTTTTTTTCTTAATTGGTGACTTAGTGTGTAAATAAAATGTAAATACTGAAATTTTCCTTTTCAAATGCCAAATACGGTTTAGCTAGTACAAACATCATGGTAAGACACACCACCTATTTGATTACTGTTTCCATCAGAATTTTCCAGTGAGAATGTCACTGCACCATGTTATGCTTTTAAAATCCCATTCAACCAGAAGAATTTGTAGAAATGGCTATTTTGCTGAGTACTACGATGTTATTACCTGCACAAGAAAACAACTAATTTAAGTCATTAGTTGTTTTGGAAGGTGGTGGTGTAACACACATGCACAAATCAGGATTTTTTTTTTTCCTTAAGGGAAATTAAGTATTTTTTATTCCATTAGATAGTACTGTAATCCACTTTTTAAAGGAAAGATCAAATTCTTCAATTGCATTCAGACAAGTAGTTCCTTGTATTCCTGTTGTCTTCAAATGTCCACTCACAGCAATTTATTGCAGAATGGAGGCTCGCTACGTTCCTAAAAAATACTTTAGTATGCATGGGGTTCATCTCATTATGCCTGAAATGGCTAGAAAAAGGGATAAATCAAGTATTTCAGAATATTACCTGAAAACATATCAAGATACTTTAAACCTTATTTCTGTTCCAGGCCTTAGTCATGGGGTGGAGGTAGTCCTAATCTGTATGGGAGGAGCTATGCAGTCATACAACCATGACTGTGGCACACTAAGGAGCGTACACTGCACTGAACAAAGCTGGTGGCAGTGCAGATGAGGGCAAAGCTCTCTGAATTCTCCTCATAAATCCACACCTCTATAGCCCTGAAAATGAACTGCAAGTTTCAGAGTAAAGCTTTAGAACCTAATTCTATTCCCTTTGATGTCAAGGGAGAATGTGTCTTTTGCCCTAAACAAGTGACTGGACTCCTATAAATCTAAGGTATTTGTACAGTCAGTTATTTTGAGTTTCTTGTTCTTCAAGGAGTATTTTAATGCTACTTTAAAAGGCAGGAATTAAAGATCTTCATGCAGGCAGTACTGTTTTTAAAATGTATTTCTCAAGCAATTTTCACAAAATATAGGGTAAGTTGTAGATACCTCTCTTACTGCTGTTTACAATTGCGTACTAGGATAAGCTTTCTAGATGCAAAGACAGTATGTGTGTGTACACTATTGAAAATAGTGAAGAGACGTCTTTGCCCTCTTCATTCTGATGTTAATTTCCCTGACAGCTACATGTTGTTACTCAGCTTCATAAATTATGGACAGTATGTAATATTACAGTGAAAATACACCTGGCACCAATGTTTTCTTAGAGGTGGCTGCTTGTCATTTGATTTTTTTCTGTACAATGAATGGAAAATGTATTGTGCTTTTCCATTTTTGTCTCTTTAAGGACTAGTATAACACACAGGTACCTGTCATTTTAAGTTGTTAATGGGATGCACAAACATTGTTATATTTTACCTTTCAGTAACTTATAGGTAGTATATGTGTTTCGGCAGATTTTTTAAATAAATGTGATGTGTCAGTAAAATAAAAAACAACATTATTATTGTATATTTTTTATATTTTTTTCAATAATTGAAAATAACTTTCCTATAAAATTCTGGGAGTTCATTATCTGAATGTAATATAGTAATGCAATCATTAGTTATCATCCTCAATTTAAGTATTCAAATTATTTAGAATCTGGTGGTAAGGCTGGACTACAACAGCGAGTAGGAAGAATGTAATAATGAATGCTGTATGACAAGTAATATAAAGTTCTGTTCTTTGCATTGACTTTAGTTCACGGGAGCAAATAATAGCACCACATAATTAATTCACTGGGGAATATTCATTGTGAGAAGTAAGCAACCTAAATATCAGATGAGGCCTTCAATGGTACAGGTAAAATAAGGAAGCCTGCAGATTGAGGAGTAAAGTAATTGTATAGTTACTTGCTCTAAGCTTACAACTTGATGGTGACTACTGATTTTTTTTTTTTTCCTGGTAAGCCAGATGGAGGTAGTATTTTTTTCCTTCTTCTAATTACTTAGCATAATTTACTGACAAGAATTTAATATGAAATGAAATAATACTTTTTCATTTTTTCTAAGTGACAAACTTGCACTAACTCTACCATGTTAAGAATGTGCTTCTGTTTGTATGAAGACATGATCTGAATTCTATGGCAGGTATCTTTTAAAATGTATGCTTGTGAAAAACAGTTCTCTGTGGAGGAAAAATGATGGAAGACAAAGCTCTAGTACTTTCATTTGAATGTTACAGTCAGTTCTTATTATGCAAGGCACTAGGGATTCTGAAAAAAGTTAAATGACAATGTAAAACATAATTTAGACTATAAAACATATATAACAATAAAATACATTATACAACAGAAAAACAGGTCAGTGGTAGATTACTCTGCTGGACAAGTAGACTGTCCCAGTATTGTTACATTGGGGCCGTAAGAACAGACCTAGTAACAATTGTTTTTGTAGGAAAGAAAAATGATCAGTTACACATTGTCATTGAAAGAAATCTGAAATCTGGCTAAAGCTGCTCTTTAGGCTCTTTTCTGTGGATTCACTGTTGGTGAACTTCAGAAAGGAAGCAGGTACCATTCCTGCTACAACTTCCTTAACTTCCCACAAATTCTTTTTCTTCATTTTTCTTCCCTTTTTTTTTTGTTTTTAATTTGCTCCTTATGTAACTCCATCCTCTCAAATGTCTTGTTTTGGATAGGCACTGGGAAAACAACTCACTGTCATGTTTTATAACAAAGATACAGAACTGCATGTCAGTTACATAAGAAATCCTGTGTACTTTCATACAAGAGCTGTGAGGGCCACTGTGGTTTATTTTGAGAGATAAAGATAAAAACATTCGGGCAATTCTGGCCCCCCCCCCAACTTTTTAAGGTGTAAAGGTAAATCAATACAGCTTCATGGGCCAGCAAGTCAATGTGGACATTCATCTTCTGGCAAAGGACAGAAGTTAAAAATTGGCCTTAAGGACTGTTGTATTCAGCACCAGCCGAAAGCCATACTTTTATGGATTTCAGAAATCTTGCTACATCGTATCATGCTTAAAATGCCTTGCCACTCTGTTTTTAATGAACTTGCCAGTAAAAAGAAGATTTAAGACAGAGATATGATTATCTAAATCTTGTATGTTAAAAAAGCTTCTTGGGCTTCAGCTTTTAAAAACTGCTCCTTTGAAAGAAAGCAGAACTTTTCCATTCTTCAGATACTGAAGTGTTAATCATCTCAGCCAAAAGAGTCAATGGCTACCTATAAACTAACAGGTTAAACATGCCTGGGACTGTTCTCTGGCATTGAGGCTGGTAGCCACATAATGTTTCATGCCTATATTATTAAACCCTTTTATTCTTCAAAACAGGACAGTCACATGCATCTGCTGCCCATTGGGAATGGCTCCTGACTCACACAAACTCCCAAACTGTGCCCAGGAATTGTTTGGGAAAGCGCTAGCTGGCATGCTTTTAGCCTACGCCGAGGTCTGTTCAAACACTTCAATACACAACTTTTAGACAAATTATTTCCAATGTCCGTGAATGTTTTGTGGTGGTTTCATTTAAACAGCATTTTACAGACACACCTAAAGCGGTCTCCTTGGAGTGATTAGCCAAAAGGAAGGTAAGAGAGAACTGTGGTCCCCCACCGAGAGATGAATCACGTTCGTATTTCCAATTCTTTATTGAAGCAATTCATCACCTAATTTTTTATCCAAAACCTGACAAAAGAAACTTGATTGAAATTTGGCTATCAAGTTAGCTACTTGTTCATGTGAAGACATTTTTGAAAGTCCTATACGGTAGCTAAAACAGCCTTCTAACCTGTAGCAGATGTCCCTTTTTCTTTTAGACATCCTGTGGCCCTTATGAAAGGGTGTTACAGTGAGAACAGGAACAGAAAACACACATTGTGCAATAAAATGAAATAAACATTAAGTAACTTCTGCACTCCTTTAAATTATGGTTGTTAACATAAATTTGTAACGAAAATAACTTCTGAAGTGTAATTTATTGATTTTAAGATAAGAATGGAAAAGGAGTGAGGATAAATACAACATCATTGGGTATTTTCTGAATGCCGAGTATTCCTCTTACAACTTCTTTTTTCAAAAAAAAAAAAAAAATTCCATTTTGTAACTGGACACGTGTTGGCAATTTGCTTCTCAGTGTGGCCATAGGGACAAAAATCAGTCCATCTACTTTGTCAGCACTTCAGAAGATGTATGCGTGCTCATTAGTGAGCCAGAAAGCAGTATTAACTTGTCACAGATTTAATTTCTCACAGACTTGCAATGCCATGCATTCTGAAGCACAAAGCCTTTTTTTATTTTTTTTAACCTTTTGACGGGGACAGTAAGTGGTCCAGAAAATTGAATTGTTGACCTGGAGAAGCAGCATAGGCTTTTACAATGCAATTAAATACAAATAAATGTCTCTGCCTAGGTGGTGCAACTTGGTTGCAATAGAAAAAAAAAAAGACTGAAAGAAGAATATACCTTTTAGGAATGGTTAGCATGGAATTCTCAACTAGCCATAACTCAAAAATTAAGTAAAAATGATCTATTTATGAAAAATGTCCTTTTCTGTACCATGATGTATTTAAATTCTAGTTTTTGATGTTTAAATTTCTGTATTTGTCCTCCCACTGTTTTAAAATACCTACATGACTTCCCTCAGGTTCCCTGAACATAATTCATCTTTGAAGAGAAGAACAGCATTGAAAATCTTGGCCTAAGAGGTATATATTTGGAGAAATAACAGGATAAGCATGAGCAGTTTTCTTGAAGTTTATAGGTAAATGGAAATTATTTACAAATCTTGACTATAATGAAAGAACACTAGTGTGCACAGCATTGTTAATTTATGTTGATTTATAGTTTTGGGTTACTACTGAACATTTTGTAGACTTGCCAACTTTCTCTACTGTATTCCCAGTAACGATTGCAATCCAGTGCAAGTACTCATACGAAAGATGATATAGTGACTCTCCTGAACAGGCTGCAATATGTGTACTTGTGCTTTTGCTAGTATGTTTTTCACGCAGGGTTCAATTCATTAAGGTGGCCTATCATCCATAATTTGAGTTACTACTGAACATTTTGTAGACTTGCCAACTTTCTCTACTGTATTCCCAGTAACGATTGCAATCCAGTGCAAGTACTCATACGAAAGATGATATAGTGACTCTCCTGAACAGGCTGCAATATGTGTACTTGTGCTTTTGCTAGTATGTTTTTCACGCAGGGTTCAATTCATTAAGGTGGCCTATCATCCATAATATTGCTGTTAGATAAAACATATTACAGCTAGTTGTCATAGACAGTGCTCTTTAAAATCACTGTAAGTAGTTAAAATTTCTGGAAAAAGAACAGCCTCCACGAGACCATGGGTACATGTCACCACCCAAAACAAAGACACATGTGGGTGGCACATGTTTTGTTGGATATTTGAGGATAGGCATGTGTGAGAAAAAAGATGTAAAATGCCATAGAAACAGATGCAGAGAAGACACAGAAACCCATACACAGGCCTGAGCAATCACTGGTAATGTAGCTCTAAGAAAAACGTAGCAAGAGAGATTCAAGATGACTATCAGCTAAAAGGGACTTGAGACTGACTGAAATTTTCCCATGGTTTCAGAGGAAAAGAACGTATGCACAATCTTTATAAATAGAGTGCATCAAACCATCTGATGCCATCATGTATTTTTTCTGACAGACAATGCACTAGCCATTCAAGTCAAAGCAGGTAAGAATACATTTCCAATTTCAAAGACAGTTGCCTTCCAAATAGATCCATAAAATACAATAACATGGCAGCATTCAAAATACAAATTTTCCTGACAGGAAAATATATACACATGCATCATAAAATATTTTTTATACTTTCATTCACTAGATTTTTTCCTGAACTTACTCATTACTTTCATACCATGGTTCCATTGCTGTTTCCCCTCACATCCAGACTTAAGTCAGTCTTTGGGTTTACTCCAGGCTACACTAGTGATCACTCTCTTCTGGTCAAAGTGCTTGTTTCTCCTGCATTTTCTTGGGCAACGTTTATCTTTTCTCTGCCATTAGACTGTGTTTTCCCTAATATTTTGGATTGTTTCCTTCTTACTTGCTCCCAAAGATAGAGGAAGCATATAAAAGCCCTTACTTTCCTTCTTTTCTTATTTTGACTCGTCTTCATTGGCAAAAATCATCCAAAATATGAATCTCTACCCATTTCTCTTGAAGATCCACTGGCTTAAGACTATCTCTCTATAAACAATGATCTTACTGGTTTTATTTTTTCTGGTAATCGTGTTTACAGACTAGTCAAATGCTCATAGAGGCAAAAGAAGAATGTACTATGTCTTTGAGTAGATGGTGAATGTAAAACTTGCTTTGGTCAGTATGCCGTTTTAATACTATAAAAAAGGTATTTGTGTTTAATAATGTTTGGATAAAAAAGTCAGTTAAATAAGGGATAATCCATTGGTAAAGAGATTAATTGTAAAACCCATGCTATAAAATTTATACTTATAGTGTAGCATAAAAAGTACTTACATGAAAATACTGTTTCACAAAAGTTGTTATATATGTGCAGACTTGAAAATATCTGTTTTCAATTTTTTCACACCTGCTTTCAGAAACTTCATTTAGACTACAGAGTGCAAATGTTTCATTTTTTTATTTAAAATGTAAACGTTGTGCTGCGTTTATGATTGTGAATAACTTAGCATATTGCTTATACCATGAAAACTTGGATGTTGCCTTGTAATCTTCAGAAGTACTGAAGTTGACTGTCCAGCCTAGGGTCATGTTAAGTAGAGATGTACAGGCTATGTATTTTGATGTTACTCTCATCTGAGTTTTCCTTAAGAATGCAGTTTCATGAAAAATTGGTCATCTAAACAAGTACTAATAGAAGTTGATTCGAAACAGCCAGCATGGCTTCACCAAGGGCAAGTCCTGCCTCACCAACCTAGTGGCCTTCTATGATGGAGTGACTACATCAGTGGACACAGGAAGGACTACAGATGTCATCTATCTGGACCTCTGTAAGGCCTTTGACACGGTCCCCCACAACATCCCTCTCTCTGAACTGGAGAGGTATGGATTTGATGGGTGGACTGTCCACTGGGTGAGGAATTGTTTAGGTGGTCGCATCCAGAGGGTAGTGGTCAACGGCTCAATGTCCAGATGGAGATTGGTGACGAGTGGCGTCCCGCAGGGGTCCGTATTGGGACCGGTATTGTTTAATATCTTCATCAATCCTTATGGTTTAAGGAGTTCTCACATATGCCAAGCATTTGCTGTCTTACTTCTACAGCACTTTGGCAATATTTCATCTAGCCTTCAGTGCTGTTCACTGTCAGTGTTCATTGGTCAGTGGATTAACTGCAAGATGTATTGGATAGTTTCAGTTGAACATAATTTTTTGAGACCTCAAATGTATAATATAATGTCTTATTCTTTCAGTTTGATGATGGCACATATGATGTTGATGCTGGATGGTACATCTAGTCAAGGAAGAAGTATTAGGTTACAAAGCCAACCATATCCTGGGCTACATCAAAAGAAGGGTGGCCAGCAGGTCAAGGGAGGTGATTCTGCTCTGGTGAGACCCCACCTGGAGTACTGCATCCAGCTCTGGAGCCCTCAGCGCAGGAAAGACACGGACCTGTTGGAACGGGCGCAGAGGAGAGCCACACAAATGATCAGAGGGATGGAACTCCTCTCCTGTGAGGAAAGGCTGAGAGAGTTGGGGTTGTTCAGCCTGGAGAAGAGAAGGCTTCAGGGAGATCTTATTGCAGCCTACCAGTACTTAAAGGGGACTTAGAAAAAAGATGGCGGCAAACTTTTTAGCAGGACCTGTTGTGACAGGACAAGGAGAAATGGCTTTAAACTAAAAAAGGGTAGATTTAGACTAGATAGAAGGAAGAAATTTTTTACGCTGAGGGTGGTGAAACACTGGCCCAGGTTGCCCAGAGAGGTGGTGGATGCCCCATCCCTGGAAACTTTCAAGGTCAGGTTGGACGGGGCTCTGAGCAACCTGATCTAGTTGAAGATGTCCCTGCTTATTGCAGGGCTGGTTGGACTAGATGACCTTTAGAGGTCCCTTCCAACCCAAACTATTCTATGATTCTATGTTTGTTCTGTTTTTTAAAAACTAGATTCATAAAGGTAAATGCAGCTTTTTCTAGTCCACTTGAATTTTGAATGGGAAGCATCAGGTTTTACTTTACAGTTAGTCATGATATTCTTATGATTCCGTTATCTAAATCTTCCCATTAATACCAGCTAGAACTTGAAAAGTGAGAAAAACGCTTAGTATTCCTATATTGTTGATGATTAACTCAAAAATATAACATGGCCTATGGGGGAAGGAGTGTCACATACATATTTTATAGCCTGTCTGTGAGGCTTTGTTTCATTATTATGAACATTGTGTTACACTGCATTCTGATGACCTTCATAGTGTTATGAAGTTAGTATAAAACTGCGTAACTGTTGAACATTCAAGATCTATCAAACTGATTTTTCTTAGCAGTTACTTACACCTTTTTTCTCCTTCTCACTCCTTTAATAATCTTGCCTCCCAACAATAAAAACAAATGTGTATATTTAAATGAAGATTTTTCTTACCAGGCCTGTACCAGCTTTGCCCTCTTCTAAAAGCAGTTCAGAGATGTCTATATGAGACTTCTTTATGGTTGGTGTTCTTCACATGTAATAATTTGTCCAGTTCCCCAAAATTTCATTCAAAATGCTATATACTGATACCAAAATGCCTGAAATAGAAAATTTCACATGTAATCTCAGGGAAGTTATTAAACTGTAATAATCTGACTATAGGAATACAACTACATGTTTAGGTAGTTGTAGAATAATAACTAATTATTGCCCTTAGGAATATGTTTTCATCAGCAGAAATTTAAAAGACAAGTTCTTAGAACTGTGTATGTACCAAGCAAAAAGTTACAGTGCTATTAATCTAATAAGTTTCCTCCAGCATACACACTTCCCTTTGATTGCAAAAACATACTGCAACTTTTTCTTAAATGCTATTTTTGGTTATGTGTTAATGTAGAGCTCAAGAAAGGTTCTGGATTGCTAGCTTAGTGCACTGAAGTCCATATTTATCCGCAAAAACAAACAGTGCAGGAACAATGATTAAAGCAAACTCCTGGTGCTGTTTCACTGGTGCGCCTCAGAGAGACCACCATCAAGGTTATAATGTAATTCAATCTCTCATATCTTTCTCTTGAGTATGTGGACTCTCCATATATACCATATTACCACAGTATTATCACTTATACTACTCAGCTGGTACTTAGGAGTAATTGGGCAGACAAGAAATGTTATTAATCATATAAAATACCACGTTACAAACATTAATTTGGCTTCCCATAGACAATACCCCTCCTATTCACCTCATTTTATGCTTCTTATTTGTTTATTCTGTGTGGTTTTGGTTTTCTTTCAAGTTTCAGAGTTTCTCAGAGGAAGTGGGCTTGGCATTTTATAGTTGCCTGGGAAGCACTGCACATGCTTATGATTCTAGAGAAATATTTTTAGTATGATGGAAAGCTCTCATGTTTATCAGTAATAGCTGCTCTTAAACCAGCTACTTCATGAACATTTTAACTGCCCTCAGTTTCCATCTGTCTAGGTGCAGATCAAAGAACCCAGTTCCTCACTTTGTTGAGAAATTATTATGGGCGTCTAAATCAAAGATGCCACAGTATAATCTGTTAATAGCAAAAAGTATTTTTTGTATACACTGACGTTTTAAATCGATCCTAAAGAACACAATCAATATTATCTACGACGCTCCAAAACATTGGTGTAACCAGATGTCTGGAGAAGCCCTCAATGCCCGAGCATGTTCCCGAGAACTGCCCGTGGTGGGTCTCAGCCACTCAGCCCCCGGTTCTCACACACTTTGTATGGAATCTGGTCGAGTTATTTGCGTTTATGCTCAGGACTCCCGTTAGCCAAGCCTGTTTGTTACACCTCTTCTACTGAGCAGCTTTTGGCTCAGTACGTCAGATTATATTATTATTTGCACTACAGAAAGCCACTGGACTCCTGGCTGAGCGGCACCGCCGGCTGCCCCCGCGGTGGCCGCTTCCCGCGCCTTTGTCGCTCCAAACCCCTTCTCCCATCACCGCTCCCGTGCCCTCCCTTTCTTCTTTCCTCCCAGTCCCGTTCAGGTAAACGAGGCCTGTTACGAGCAGCCACTGCGCCAGTGAGGAGGAAAGCTCTGATGATGCTGGAAGGAGAAATCAAAGTGGATCTAAAAGCTCCCAGAGCGCCCTGCCAGCCCCAAACACGCTACCGGGGTGCCGCCTTGCCTCCTCCCTCAAATCAGGCTGAGTGGAACTTGCCCACGCAGGAGAAAAGAGAGAAGTGCGCTCAGGACTTTACCTCAGGTTCACCTCTTTTAATTCATAGATCTGCTCCTCGTACCTTATAATGACTGCTTATAGCTCTTCTTTTGAAATTCTGTCATTAATTTTATAGCGAATAATTAACAATGTGTAAGTAGATTCCCCCCTTCCCGGGTAATGGAACAGTCCGCTGGGTTCCTCGGCGCCGACGCTCAACTTTTAACCCCTTTTCTGCCAAATCCCATAGAAGGTTATTTCTTCAGAGACTTGGATCCTCTCTCAAGCTCTGCCACACTTAAACACCACAGACAGGTCAGGGTTGTAAGAACTGTCTCATATAGACAGTGTGAAATGGGGGAAACGACTACCGACTCTCAAGATGGACTTAAATGCCATCAGGTACAGTCATCCAACATGTTTTCTTTTTAGAAAGCGTTGTGGAAATATGTCACAATGCTTAAATACTGATTGGGTAGACTTATATTTTCTTTCCAGTTTTTCAGTGGAGAACTTTGTAGACACTGCATGGCACCTACCTGCCGCCCCAGGCCAGCAATCTCCTCACCCCTTGAGATAGTGCATTGCCCTCAGTCAGTGGAGAGCAGTTGCTCCTCTCAGGTGAGCTAAGTTGCCTTTCAGAAACAACTTTTTTTTCTCTTGAGCAATAACTGGAGACATGGCGGTGTCCTGACCTGAGACCTGGGGTCCTAACCTGCATTTCTCAATTTAAGCACTTAAGTGTCTATAGTAAGATGGTGTGGATTTTGATATACAGGCTTTCCCAATTGTAATTGCTGAGGAATTAAAGAAGATTGTAGTAAATGTACTTACTTTTTAAAATAATGTAATGTGAGGGGTCATTTAGATGAAATTTCTGTTTCTTCAACTATTCCTCCATTTCTCTATTCCTGCTTCTCCACAACTTAAAGTAGCAATTCAATCCCTGAAAAAGCTTCAGTTATCTTAAATAAGAGCATGTAAAAAAACTATTGACTTCTTATCAGTTATTAGTCTCTTCAGTCTCTTGGCTGTATTGAACACTAGAAACCCCATTTCCCTTCCTCAGATTGTCTTCTGGGTTCACAGCAGTGGATCTCTGGAGTTTTCCCTGATGTTAATGGCTGCCATTAAATGTTTTTCTTTCAATATTTTCCATCTTTGACATCTTTTCCAGATCAGGGTTCCTTCTTTGGACCACTCTTTTTCTTTCCATTCTCTTTTATTCTCCAATTCCCACAGGATGATATTCAGAACCTTACTGAACTGTATGGTAAGAGCCATTTACATTTTTTAGGAAGAAAGGGAGGCATATAGCTTAAAGTAAATGCAGAAGAAAATTGTTACTTTTACTGCAAGTTATTAAATTTATTAGGCATGTGTTGGTAGCAGGGAACATGTGGAAAGAGTTCTGGTAGAAGAACTTCTGCAAGAAGTTCGTGTCCCCTGTGCTAGTGCAGGAGAGTTTTTTCCAGAAGCCTCCTAAGTTATATGAATGGATGTATGAATTGCAGCTCCTAGATGGCTTTAAGGCCAAGCAAGGTGAGTTACTTGTGCTGGTGTCCGACAATTCATGAATATTGGTATCATATTTCTTATAACAAACTAGGCATTAGAATATTTAAATTTATTACAGCTGTATAACTTCTTGTCTGAAAAGTGTTTTGCACATTTGGTTTATATTTCAACATTAGGCCTAGTTTTCTAATCTAGAAAGCACACATGGTGTACAACTGCAACCACAACCCTTAAAAGTAAAAAGAGAAGGAAACCGTTTTGCAAAATAACAACAATAAATGGCAAGATTTTGTTTAATACAATGCATATGAAAAATGTCTGCTTTTGCTTAGAGAACTTGGGCAAGTTTAAAAAAAAAAGGGTTAACTAGCGTACTGTATTCAGTACATGAATACATGTGAATATTGTTGTTTGCTTCCCTTCAGTCAAATGTAGGTCTTTCCTTTTCATATGAGGAAGTGTTCGAGCACTGGGAACTTTTGAAGTGGTGGTTGATTCTGTTGACCTCCTGATCCCCTCTCCAATTAGACTCCAGAAAAGACTTCTTTACTCTCACACTACAGCCTCACAGATGGCTATGATTCTTCAGGGTTTGGGGTTTTTTTGTTAAAATCCACAGCTTGTTTTTCTTCCTTCAGAAATAAACAAGGAGATAATATAAACCCTTTGTTTCTACTCTGGGTTCGGTCTTTCAGAAGAGCCATAAACCTTTCCTTGTAGAAGGCACCTTGGCCGCCTTTAGTTGATATTTAAGGTTGTCCACACCAGTGCTTTTTTGCAGTGCTTTAAACTGAATGCTCCTCATGGCATCTGTCAGCTTCTGTCTAGTTCTTACGTCAAGAAATTCAGTATTAGGATTATATTTACAATAAATGTATTTAAGTATGGAAATAACATAGCTAGGTCAGAAAAAGAACTCCAAACTATATTGACATGCAAAGAGAGAAATGACACCCTTTTAATAGTTGAAATCTAGTTCGGAAGCATGTACACTAAAACACCCCAGTCCCAGTAAAATTTTCTGAATAATTACCATGTCCTTCTAATGTCCCTGAAAATATCAATATAGCTTTAAAATTTTGTCTCTGTTAGAGATAAAATTTGTTCTGGAACTCAGTTTTTCCTTTACCACTTCGTTAGAGTTACTGCTTTAAAGTTGCGAAAAGGAAAAGAAGTGTTAGAAGTCTTCCTCTATTATTTGCATTTTTACCCCAAAGACATGTTTTTCCATTACTGTCTTCTTCTTGTCCTTGTTTCAGGGGTTGAGCAAATTATGTCCAGTTGTTTTATTTCCCTAAAATAATCACACCAATTTTATGGCTCCTTAATTTACAAGAAATCCATTATTTGTAGTGAATGTTTACTCCGAATAACATACAGGGAACAGGTTCTAATTTTCAACCTTCAAGCATGGAATTTATGGCATTCAAAAATATGCTGATTGTTTCGGTCCAGAATGGTAAAAGGTTAAAAAAGGTGATGTACCCAGAGCTGCTGGGCCGTTTTTTTTAACATCTCTGATCTAACGTTCAGTTTAGTCTCCTATCTGAGAGTTAACTGATCTCAGGACATAAGGATTCAGATAGAGCAGGTAATGTGAAATCCATCAGTTAGGGCATTCAGGCGAGAACCTGCTTTCATGCTTCTGAAGTTCAGATACGTTATGTGCGTGTCTGTGGAAAGTGACGGGAAGCGAGCGTATTGCCGGGTGCTGTTCGCTGCAGCCGGGTCAACAGAGAGCACGGCGCCGGCCGCCGGGCCGCGGCCCCGGCACGGCCCTCCAGCACTTCCCGTCTCCTCCCCACTAGATGGTGATAGAGGAACAGCTCCGGCTTCCCTGTTTGAAGGACAGCAGGTTAGTCTCCTGTGGGCTAACAAAAAGCCATACGTCCTCACTCGTGCGTGGTCTCTTAGATGTAAGCGGACAATTAAAAGTACTTTCAAACAAACTTCTTTCCTGTTTTGTAGAAAGCGCGGTCTATGATAAGATTATAAAGAAGGATGAACTTTGTCATAGAGAGGAGGTATTTGAGTCTGAATAATTAATGTGTAAATATGTGTGGTGATAATACTAATGTGCAAAACTTATTAGGACACTTTGGAGGAAGGTATATTTAGAAATTTGACATTCTAAATGGCATCAGTCATAATCTTTTACCTAACCCCAAAAGAATGGCTTAATTCAGCACATAGCAATCTATCAATCCATATGGCATAAATGATTCCATGGAAGGCCTTAATTATATCAGAGAGAGCAGTGTGTGGAACTGCTTTTCGTACAGGGACTTGGGTATGTAAAGTCAGCAGCAGAAGTTGGAGCTATGAATATATTTAGAAAGGCAGGTACTTGTATCAAAAAATACATGATACAAACATTAGGCAACTGGATGTTACAGAGCTGTGGGAAAGTAATGGTACATATGGAAAGTAACTGGTAACAATTCAAAGTCTCACACTTCTTTCTCACACGTGGAACTTCAGTTTCTTTAAAATAAACATGCAAAAATCCTCTTCACTTGAGCAGTTTTATAAGTGTGGGCTGCTTACAAAAGATTTACTCTACAGGTCTTACTCCCCAGTAGTTTTCCTGCTTCCTCTCATCCTCTACATGTTATCTAAGTGCTTATTCTCAAGGCCTGGTACTTCTAAAAGGGTGTGGGTTATCTGAGATGCAGGCTACACCCATGAAAATATAACATATGGTATATAGGAGCATTGGATAATAAAGTTAGTTTGGAAAGCTTGAGTTTGAGGCCAGAAAGACACAAAATTACTGCTATTTTAATTAATGTTTTCTATAGATAACACTTTGTGACTCTAAACCAGATTTTAAAAGGTTTGTTAATCGTTGGTTTACAGAGATGCTAAATTAATTGCTCAGAGTGGTTAAACTAACTGAACAGTAGCTTCACTCCCTACACTGAAAAATTTGGATTGGGCTTTGCAGTTTTCCTTGTCAGCATCCAATTTTATTTTCTGAAATACTAACAATTGTTGAAAACATCCTGGTTCAAGTTGTTGCTATTAGAAATAGGCAGGAAGTGAGACATTTTAGGAAATAAGAGATCTTCCAGTATGGATTTTTTTGTTATCAGTATGATTATTAACATCAGATACCAACACATCCTGTCTGAACCTTACCAGTTCAAACCTTCCTTTTGACTTTCTTGAGAGGTACCTTGATGTTATCTTTCATCCTGTCCTACCGTATCTCTTACGATTGTTCAAATGTTCTCTTCACAACAGTGATAATTATTATCTCATCTTTACAGGCAGTAAAATGGCTTTTTCTAGAGAAATCTATAAGCACTTTTCTCTACTGGTATTGCCCTGAGTAGGACCAGATGACATGGTGATAACATCTCCACCTTGCCTACACTGTAGCCTCCACTGTTAGAAACACCAATAGAGTTGCATTAGTGGATGGAAAACAAACAAACAAACAAAAATCCCATACAGACATTTCTTTAAGGTTGTGGCATGTATTTGCTGGAATTTCTACATAAAATTTAATTTCCCTTCTTACCTAGACTGATACAAGTGGTCGGACATCAGCTACTGCAGCATGATCGTGTCCACCTTCTTACTCTGGGAACATGTATATTTTAACACATTTTTTCTAATGCCCTACTTAGTTCCCACAGTCATTTCTGCTTCTAATCCAAAGTTGCTGTCTTCATTTTTACAGCCTACCATAGTCTTGCATTTGAGAAAGAGCATTTCAGGAGACAGCTAGATACCCTCCATTAAAAAACTACAGGTAAAATTAACATTCCACAGTCTCATCACTGAAGTAAATGATTTTTGGAACCACAGCTTTAGATATCAGATTTCCAAATTTGAAACAGACAGATTTAACATAGAAAAAAAAAAAGTGGAAAACTAAAGTGTACAGCAGGTACGTTAACAAAGTGGTAAAGCAACAGCATTAAAAAAGTAATCAGTGTTAAGCAAATAAGTGATTTTTCCATCTTTTAATTATGTGTGTCACCTGCTGCCAGATTTGGGCTTGTGCCAGGAGCTAGCTGGTATTTGAAAGTATATTTAGTATAATGTAAGAAAGGGTGTAGGAGCATTCTGTATATTAAGAGTGAGGGAGAGGTGGGTCCAGGAGGATCATGTGTAATAGAAAAATGAAGAGCTGGGATATACCTAGAGTGGTCCAGAAGATTTGTGAAACACGATTTTCCTCTAAAAAGCCAAGTTCAGGCTTCCCTCTCTACCAGTATTTATCCATGTGTCCATTATTTCTATGTTTTAGTATTGTTTCTACCAATTTCTCTGCAGTGAACATCATACTTTCTAGGCTGTAGTTCCAGGTATACTGGGCAAATTGTTAACAATAATTTCATTTGATGATGATTATGTTGTGATATGGGAATTATGGGAGTTTTACAAGGTGGAAAAAGAAAAACTATTTAGAATTTTATCTTGGAATAAAGCAGGTAACATCATTTCAATTACAGTGATGAAAATAATGGCTTTACACAAAATTTTACACAAATGCATTAAGAACCAAGCCTTAGTCAACTGCATTTAGTGGTAAACTTACTAATCAACATGATATTTAAAATTGAGGTTATTTATCATAACAGATAGGAATACTGCCACTCAGGACTAATACCTATTTTATGCTCTTCTGCAATGTGATTTAAGTTCTGATTTTTAAGACTGGCAAATGTGAATTGTACTTTCTTAATGTATTCTTACAAATTCTATAAATACAACTATGAATTCAGTATTCTCATATTATGTCTGTTGTTTTATATCTAGCTGAGTATTTGCGTGAATGAACAACCTCTCTGTGATGTTTCTCTCTTAAGTAGACTCAGTGCATGCCATTGCACACATCAGTTCATAGAATCTGATAATCTATTGATTTTACAGTATTTTCAGTGATAAACACACACATATTCTTTATTTCCATTTTGAACCAAATCACTTATTTACTAGTACTTCTGGGTAGCCTTGACATACTAAATTTTTCCATTAAAAAAGAAGAAATGGATTACACTGCAGATAGAGGTGTCTATAAAATAACTGTGTTGTAGCCTCTCTGTGATATTGCTGAACTGGCCACTGGAGAAAGGACATCCCTTGTTTCAGACCCAGTCACTGTTGTCTGTTGTGTTTACAGTGTTACTGTAAAGCTTGGAATTTTCTTCCCAACATTTTGGGAAGCATTTTGGCTGGCAATTTCAAGTATCTGGGAGCTGTATAATATCAGATTTCTAGTTAGAAACATTCAGCTTTGTGAATGAGAGCCATATTCATGCTACAGTGCTTCACTCATGTCTGATTTTCAACCCTTTATGTGCCTTCCAGTCCTTTAACATGAGCTTCCCCTCTGTCCTTTCACAGCTTCTTGCCGCTATTGGCACTATCAACTTCTCTTCTTTAACTCCTGGGATCTGGCTCATTCATCCATTTCATCTCAACTAATTTCCAGTTTTCTAGGCTGAAGTATGGAATCTGTTTCCTAATCCTCATTCTTGATTGTCAAAAAATCTAGTGAGTTTGTATGAAAAAGAATATACATGTTGTTGTTTATACTAGTTACTTGTTAGTACAGAATGCCAGCAGTCTTTACTGACAAATACGAGAGTTAGAAAACAACCCTCTCATCCAAAATAGTTTACAGTATAGATAAACAGCCAAGGGAAGAAGGACTGAATGAGAAAGAACGGGAAAGGAGAACAACTGAGCAGTTCAGTTCAATCCTTATCTTGTTATAGTGTTTGCTCCCTGTTTTTCTTTTTTTTTTTCCCTAGATGCAGAGTATTTGTTTTCTCTTACTGATTTGTGAACATTTCATTGTGAGGGGATCTGACCTTAGATAAGGAAATTAAAGAGGAAAAAAATCCTCTTTTTAAAAATGCAGAGTATTTTGTTTTCTCTTACTGATTTGTGAACATTTCATTGTGAGGGGATCTGACATCAGATAAGGAAATTAAAGAGGAAAAAAATCCTCTTTTTTCTATTAGAGAATTTAAGAGATTTGTGTAGCAAAAGAAATGCAAATGTATTTAGCAAGTTATTATTTTGATTTTGGAGGACTAGTCTATAGATGTTAGTACTCCAGACAAATCTTATTTCTACAGATTATTACAGTATTCAAACTTGGGAGTAGAGCAGCAGTTACTTTAGTGTTCACTATGAGATTTCCATTTTTTGAAAGAAACATACTCTTTCAAAAAAACTTTTTTAGGATTCATGTACACTCCTAAATTGTGTCAGTTTCTGCTAATATAACTTAGAGCAGATACATTCTGGTAATAGTGTCACAGGAAAGGCTAAAAACAGTTTACAATTGTCTTAAAGCATCATTTATAGTGTGTGCTATGCGCCAAATGGGTAAGACTGCAGATACTAGATCCATGGCCAGGACATATCCAAAAGTGTTTCTATTTAGTGTAGTTTCCATACCAAGACTCTTATGTAATCACATCAAAATGATGAAGAAAGCTTCCCCCAGTAAAATCTCAGGGAAGGTTAATGGTGCAAATACTGCCTGCTCTCCTGCAAGGATGAATCACTCAGTGGGCATAGTACAGCCTCAGCTGGAGCAAAGAAGTTTAATTTGCATACTGCATGCCTGCAGTGATGAACAGCCCTCAGAATTTGGAAGAACAATGCAGTGTGTCTTTTACCCAGGGAAAAGCTTATTTGGAAATTGTATTGTTACATTTTAGTAGCTACTATGGACAGTGTGATTCCTCTCTAGTCTGATCAACAAAAGAGCTTGTTAAATGCTAACATACTGCTTTAATTTCTATTTCACTGGCTAAGTGCGTATCCTGCTAGGGAATCTTATGGCTTGAAATGTGGATTTTCAGAGAAATTTCTTGCTCAAAATTGTGCAACCATTTAATTTTCCTAAGTTTCCCTAGGACTCTGAGTAACTGTTGCTTCAGAAGTAATAGATATACTGTGCTATTATTACCAAATCATATTATTTACCTCCTAGAATGTTCATAAATGATTAATTGAACAAGACACAAAAATAAATAAATTAAAATGAACAATACATTACAATAACATTCAAATTAAGGTACACTGTCTACAAAAGATCCATTCTAAATTATGTTAGTTAAATATCTTACTAAAACAGTAATTAAAGGAACACTCAAAAAGAAACAATGGACTTAAAAGATTTTCTTGTTGGACTGTAAATTATCTTAAGGGAAATGAAATGGAAGTGTAACAAGGCTTTTGAAATTGTACCAGCCAGTCCATTAATTGTTGCTGATATATTTTAGAATTACAGGTCTATAAAACAACTTCAAAATATTTTTTTTTTCCTAAGGTAACAACGTCATAATAATACAAATATATTTTGATGCTGGGATAGGTATTTGGTGATGGGCTAATAGTGACATTACCATAGCTTGACATCTTCCCGGCATTATTGAGCTGTTGAAAAATTGTGCATCTAAGATTTGCAGCAGACATTTTCTCATTTAAAAAAGTTCTATTACCCTTAATATTTTTTTTTATGTGAATGATTTGTTTTAGTGTTATGAGTTTGCCAGGTTTAAAAAACATGCTAACATTTTGCACTGTTTGGAAACCAGTCAGTAAAGCACACATTTGTGCAGCGAGAACAAAAACAAGTTAAGCAGATAAAAACTAACTGTCCAAGATTAACTAAATTCAATTTAATTTAGGACTGAGTTTATATTTTATTTACAAACCACCACATTAAGTAATTTCTTCTAGTATGGTATACTTACGCAAAAAGTATAAAAGAGCTGGAAATCTTATTACCTTATCAAGATTATGATCTGTTTGGCCTAATAGTAGCTTCATAGAATAAGTCTCATGATTGAAATATGAATATAGAACGTTAAACTTTATTAGGAAGGACATACAGAAGAAGAGGAGTAAGATACTACTCTGCTTGCTCTGAGAGGCAGAATCTGTCAGGAGATAAACCTGTTTAAAGTCCACAGTGGCAATAAAAGAGAAAAATAACAGGTGCTTTCATGGTTAGTCAAATATAAAACATCAATCCAACGTGATGGGGTAGGTGAAAGCGTTTCAGACTAGGCTGAACTTTGGTAGAAGTACAGCATGTAGCAGGATGCAAAGTATGAAAAAGTTCTTGGAACATACTGGCCAAATGTTTTATTGAAACAGTAAGAAGGAAAACAGGGTGAAGTGCATCTGACATTGAAATCATGGGTATAGAGTTGTTTGAGAATTTGAAGGTGAAAAGCAGCATTGATGATTGTGGTAGCAAAATTATAGAATTCATGATTCCTAGGAAGAGAATAAAAATACCATTAGTAAACAAAACCCCATAGGAAAGGATTCTAATGGCAAAAAGAGCTCAGGAATGCCAGCAGTTACTTAGAAAAAAATATTAAGGGCATAAATGAGAAATATTTCAAAATTAAGGAGGTTGGAATAATAAAGTGCAAAATGCAGGGTGGAGAATGACAAATTTGTAAAGAAAGATCAGGGAGTACTCGTAGTTATCTTGAGTATCTATCAGCACTGTCGTGCTACTGTCCAATAATCAAGCACAATATTTAGATGCTTAAATAAGAGTATAATCAGTAAGATATATGAAGTAATTTGTCCACTGTATTTGAAACTGATAAAGCCTAAACTGGAGTATTTTGTTCAGTTTTGATCACTGTATTTCAAGAAAGTTTGGACAATTGCAGAAAAGCTAGAAAGGATCACTGAGACTAACCTGCTGGAAAACATGACCCACCTAACAACTTTGAATGTATTCAGGCTGTTCAGCCAAAGAAAGGAAGGCTTGAGGAAACTTTCAGAACTGTGTTTAAATATGCCAAGTGTATCTGAAAATGGCAAGGGGAACACCAGTGTTTGCTCTGGAT
Organism: Aptenodytes forsteri; assembly: GCF_000699145.1. Lineage (NCBI taxonomy): Eukaryota > Metazoa > Chordata > Aves > Sphenisciformes > Spheniscidae > Aptenodytes > Aptenodytes forsteri. Next base: position 1,765,769 of record NW_008795938.1, read on the forward strand.
GGGACAAGAAATAACAGCTCAGTTTGCAGGAAGGAAGATTTACATTAAGCATTAGAGGGGGAAAAAAAGCCACTATTTTCACACTTAGGTAGTTAAATACTGAAGTAGGTGTCCTGGACAGATTGTAAAATCTTTGTCACTGAAGGTTTGAGGACAGGTGCTGTGAATAGTGTAGATCTTGTCTTTGAGCAAGAGAATGGACTAAATGAGTTTTCTTTCAATTCTTTATGATTCTTAAATTTTATATCTACTTTACAGAATGAAGCCAGCTGTGAGAAGAAGGTACAGAGTAGTGGCAAGGTAAATAAACATAGTTTTTATCTGAATTATTGTCTTCTATTAATGCAGGTAGAGATTTGCATTGTGATTTTAAAAGCAGAAGTCCTTCATTTTTAGGTTCCAGCTGGAATGTAAGTTTGCAAGAAAGAATATAAACAAATTTCATCTCTCATTGATGATGAACATGTTTTTTTGTAATAATTCATTGTACTCTGGAGCTAATGGGATTTGTATTGAATGTATTTCCTGTAGATCCACAATAATATAAGGAAGGTAAAGCCAAGATTCTTTCTCAGGGAGGACTGATTTGATCGAGTCTTTTCATTTAAAACCCTTCAGATTATACCTATAATGATTTATTTCTAATGAATCTGCATTTGGCAATAGCTGCAGAGCGTCACTTGTAGGTCTGATCCCTAGCCACTGGAGTGGCTGTCTTGAGGCTGATCTTGACTGTGATACTACACTTAAATATTAAACTATATTAAATGAAATTTAAAGTGTGGAGCTGCAGTCAAGAAGCTCTTTGGCCTTACTTAGAAAAATATTAAGGGCATAAATGAGAAATATTTCAAAATTAAGGAGGTTGGAATAATAAAGTGCAAAATGCAGGGTGGAGAATGACAAATTTGTAAAGAAAGATCAGGGAGTACTCGTAGTTATCTTGAGTATCTATCAGCACTGTCGTGCTACTGTCCAATAATCAAGCACAATATTTAGATGCTTAAATAAGAGTATAATCAGTAAGATATATGAAGTAATTTGTCCACTGTATTTGAAACTGATAAAGCCTAAACTGGAGTATTTTGTTCAGTTTTGATCACTGTATTTCAAGAAAGTTTGGACAATTGCAGAAAAGCTAGAAAGGATCACTGAGACTAACCTGCTGGAAAACATGACCCACCTAACAACTTTGAATGTATTCAGGCTGTTCAGCCAAAGAAAGGAAGGCTTGAGGAAACTTTCAGAACTGTGTTTAAATATGCCAAGTGTATCTGAAAATGGCAAGGGGAACACCAGTGTTTGCTCTGGATGGGACAAGAAATAACAGCTCAGTTTGCAGGAAGGAAGATTTACATTAAGCATTAGAGGGGGAAAAAAAGCCACTATTTTCACACTTAGGTAGTTAAATACTGAAGTAGGTGTCCTGGACAGATTGTAAAATCTTTGTCACTGAAGGTTTGAGGACAGGTGCTGTGAATAGTGTAGATCTTGTCTTTGAGCAAGAGAATGGACTAAATGAGTTTTCTTTCAATTCTTTATGATTCTTAAATTTTATATCTACTTTACAGAATGAAGCCAGCTGTGAGAAGAAGGTACAGAGTAGTGGCAAGGTAAATAAACATAGTTTTTATCTGAATTATTGTCTTCTATTAATGCAGGTAGAGATTTGCATTGTGATTTTAAAAGCAGAAGTCCTTCATTTTTAGGTTCCAGCTGGAATGTAAGTTTGCAAGAAAGAATATAAACAAATTTCATCTCTCATTGATGATGAACATGTTTTTTTGTAATAATTCATTGTACTCTGGAGCTAATGGGATTTGTATTGAATGTATTTCCTGTAGATCCACAATAATATAAGGAAGGTAAAGCCAAGATTCTTTCTCAGGGAGGACTGATTTGATCGAGTCTTTTCATTTAAAACCCTTCAGATTATACCTATAATGATTTATTTCTAATGAATCTGCATTTGGCAATAGCTGCAGAGCGTCACTTGTAGGTCTGATCCCTAGCCACTGGAGTGGCTGTCTTGAGGCTGATCTTGACTGTGATACTACACTTAAATATTAAACTATATTATTAAACTATATAAATGAAATTTAAAGTGTGGAGCTGCAGTCAAGAAGCTCTTTGGCCTTTAACACTATGCACATTAGTGAATAATAAATTTTATTGTCTTTTAACTTTTTATTGTTTGGTTGGTTTTTTTCCACAGGCTACAGCAACTCAAAGATGATACAAGTCTTTCTCAAGTTGAAAACAGGTATTAGGAGAGTGGTGTGATAGCTGTGATGGTTTAAGGATAAAAGCAAAGCTGAAATCGTCCAAGGTAATCAGGGGTTGTAGATTTTAAGTCCGATGGTGATGATGATGACTTTCCTGTGTAAGCATCTGAATTAACTCCCACTGGTTAGTCTGCTTTCTTTTCTTGTGTGTGTTGGGTGCATTTTATTTCAAATAACACATTTCAGTGTCTTCTGTGTTTTAGTTAAGGTATGTATTATGGTTGTGATATAGTTTTGCTCTGTGTATTTGATGCATTTGCTTGATGAATCATTCAGGGATGATAAGGGGCCTGACCTAAAATCCAATACTGTCAGTAGGAATTTCCTATGCACTTAAAAGGAAATAGAGCTAGACTCTAAAGAAGTTAGCATGGGTTTCATGAGCAGCTTTTATTCCAACAAGCTAGTACAATTTTGCTCTTATATTGTATAACACAGCCTTTGTGTTATACAAGAGGGGACCTAAGCGACGGGGGGGCAATGGAAACAGGTCCCTGCTCGGGGGAAGTCTGCCTGCGGCCCGGGTCAGAGATCAGAGAC